>NW_008334005.1:2466839-2472191 GCF_000622305.1 Nannospalax galili
AGTATATCAGTGATTAGTACAAGTGTTTACTCTTCCTCAATCAAATCAAATTTTTATGATTAAAACTCTAAACATAGTACAGACTTCCAAGTCACCAAAACACTGTTTAAATTACTCTTTACTAAGTTAGTGACTGTGGGATTGAATTTTTCAAATGCAAGGAGAATTGTCTGAGATTGGTCAAGATTATGACTCCCATGTTCTGCATCTAATGGCAGAGAGAACTTTAACTGTTTATGTATTTGGTCAAGAATGAATGTCACATAAAAGCTTTCTTAGTGCTTAATCTACTTCATTTGTAAATTCTGTCCCTGTTTTGAATGTAATTTTCTCCAATAGTTGTTTGAATCATGACAAAATTTTTTCAGTAGGATTAAACTTAAGAAAAAATCAGGTAAAATTGGGCTTTTTCTCTAAGACAAGCAGTTAATGAAGATTCATGTAGTTAAGTGGAAAATACTATGGGGTTGTCTGCAAGAAATACTTAACATGAATCACCCAGTTTCTGGAACAAATGTCTAACAATGCATTTTTAAAATACTTTATTTGTTATTTTTATGAGTATGAGTGTATTGCCTGTATGTGTCTGAGTGCACCTGTGTCATTGCAGGGCCCATGGAGGTCAGACGAGGTCATTGTATCCCTTGGAACTGAAGTTTCAGAAGGTTCTAAGTAGCCATATGGGTGCTGGGAATTAAACCCAGGTTCTCTGCCAAAGCAAACAGTGCTCTTAACCGCTAAGCCTTCTCTCCAGCCCTGTGATGCATTTTCATATCTTACAATAAGCACATTTTTCACAATTGTAGTTTAGTCTTGAGCAAACCATTTTAAATTACAAAAAAAATGCTTTAAAATGTTCTGTTTTTAAGGCATAGAGTTTGCAGCAGAGGTTATGAAACTCAAAGAAGCAGAACAAGAAAGATACAAAATAGAAAACTTCCACTTTAAAGTATTTCATTAAAATCTAATGGAGGTAATGCTAGAGAGTTTTCTAAATCTGTAAAGTGATAAACATGAGGACCTATGTATTCCAGCCCCAGAACCCCTAGAAAAGCCTGGCACATGCCTATGGTCCCAGCAATGGTGTAGCAAAGGAAACTGGGTCCCTAATGGCTGATTCAGTGGAAACCGTTTCAGTGAGAGCCCCTGCCTCATAAAATAGAGAATGATTTAACAACCGTATGGCTTATGAAAGGGCTTTCTTCCATCCCAGTAGGGTTCCTTCTGTGCTTAAGGCTTTTTTTTTTTTTTAAATTGTGTATCAGAAGAATTTTTCTCCCTTTATTTCCACATTTTTGTTAATCACTCGTCAGTTGTGGTGCACTAAGGTTTAGCTAAGTGAAAAAAGCTATTGTAAATAAAGCAGCAACAAATGTGGTTGTGCAAGTGTCTCTATAATAGGATGAGTCTTTTGAGTATATCCTAGGGAGTGCCACAACTAAGTCGTATGGTACGTTTATTTTTAATTTTTTAAGAGTTCACCACACTGGTTGTTAAATGAAAATTCCAGTGCCAGAGGTGGGTTGCCCCCCTATAAGCTGTGGCCAGAGGAGCCCTAGAGGTCACCAAAACAATAAAGGCCATTGCTAACAATGTTGATTGTACATCGGAAGTTGATGGCAACACCCTATTGCTGAAGACACTGGATAATGTGATTGCAGGAAAGAAAGAAATCAAGTTTGGACTAAGCTGGAAATTCCCTGCCACTGGATGGGTGACATTCATAGTGCTGGATGGTGATATGCAGATGGCTGGCTGAGAATTGTCCCCTATAACACTTCTCAAGGACAGACCCCATGTGTGGTACTATCAACATACCAAACAAGATGTTCCTGCTGGTGTAATAGTGGCATCTGTCTATAGTATATACAACCAGCAAATTTTGGATTGGATATAATACCTACTCCTAAGGGTGCAACACACATCTGGTACTGTAGACCAGGCCAACCCCCTGTGGTAGCTGAGAATATAGGCCCCAATGGAAAGTCATTGTAATTGTTTTGTTAGTTGGATGTAATGCCCCTGCTAATGAACCATCCAAGCATTTCTGTTTAAGAAGTTATTATAGTGGCCACTGTTTAGATGTTCTTGCTTCTTGCTCTTTGTGTTTCTATAGCAGATGGAATCCCACTGAAATGGGCCAACAACCCATGGGAAACAGATAATAGAGACCTGAATGTTCAGTGCCTTGTCACAATGGGAGCAAGATCATCCCATAAATATCACCCCCTCCAAGGTACAGGGACTTTTTCTGAAGAGGTTGCTGGAAAGAATGTAAGAACCAGAGGAAGGGGTGGAGTGTTACCTGGAAGTGTCCTCTGACCACTATGCCAGAAAGCTAGAGTCAAAGAAGGAGTCAGTTACTCCTCCCACTCAGTCAGTCAACTTAGCTGCATGTGGAGGAAGGGCTAAGGATATACAAGCTGAGAATGCATTAAGGCATCTCTGGCCATTTTTTGCAACTGTCAGGAAATCACAAGATCTACATTTGAGTGTGGATTTTCTAGTACTGTGATAAGTGGGAGAGGGCATCTACTATTATGTAAATAACTCCCCCAAACCTGTGCTCTGTTAGCAAGCCCAACAAACTAGTTAGGTTTGTGGAAAAAAAAAAGAAAAAAGAAAAAGAAACAACAGAGCTAATGATAATGGAAAACTTCATTATTCCACCAAAGTTGACCCCATGTTGGCAAATCCTTTGGTCTTTGATTTATTATTCTTACTTTAAAATCCCCAAGTAGATAGATTATCATAAATAGAAGTATCAGATATTAAATATTTAAAAAAGAATAAGTTGTAACAGTCATATCCTTATGTCTAAGTTGATACAAAAGGATACCTTGTAATAGGAGAAGTAAATGTCTGTTAATAAAAAAACTAAAACTCAAAAAAAAAAAAAAGATAGTGATTAAAATACCTGGCATTTACTTCTGGCCTCAACCTGTGAGCACACACACACACACACACACACACACATGCACACGCACAGGGTTATTTACACACACACAGGGCCATGTATACACACATACAATCAGAGTCATGTATACACATGTATACACAAATATAGGATCAAGTATACACACACACAAATCAGATGCAGAATAATAAAGATGGTGCTTAGTTTTCTCTAAAAAATGATTAAAGGAAATAGAAGATTATAAGAATTATTTCATCAACAAAAAACTTAACTCTGAATTCTTGAGTACCTACACTATCATTTGGAGTTTTCTAATTTTAAATTTTATTTATTATTTTTATTTTATGTGTTTGCATGTAGTGCCTTCATGTAGGTAAGTGCACCCATGCCTGTGAAGTCAGAAAAGGCTGTTGGATTCCCTGGGACTGGAGTTATGGACAGTTGTTAGCTGTCATGTGGGTGCTGGGATTCGAACCCCAGTCTTCTACAAGAACAACCAGTGTTCTTAACTGCTGAGCCATCTCTCCAACCCCAGAGTTTTCCAATTTTAATAGATACGAATTAAAATATTTATATTTATTAAAATCACTGGCTGGATCTTGTCACAATATTCATAGATTACACTGGTGTTTATCAGACACCAGATTCTGTTTAAGGTGCTGTCAGAAATAGGCGAGAATAAATATTTTTATATGCATTTTCCCAAAACACAAGTGATACTGACAGGATGAAGGACTTTCCAATGTGTAGTAATTATGACTGTTGGTAGCTCCAGCTCTGTGACCCTGCTGTACACTGCCTTCTTTAGCAACTTAGTGGTAGATGAGGTACTGATAGATGTTTTCCTAAAAAAAGCTAGAAGCACTCAATTCTTGCCAGGATATTACTCTCCTATTGAGAGCTCCAAGGGCATGTCTACAACTTTAAATAAAAAAATTACAAAACAATTTTATTATTAATGAGACTAAGTTCAAATAACCCAAAAAGAACTAGCTCTCAAAAAAATGGTATAGAGTGATTTTGTTACAAGGGCACTTATATTCTAAAACCCAGTGCTTTTAAAAGAAATGAGGTGACACATTGATAAAGGCAAATGGATTTATTTAGAGTGTGTCAAGAGTTGGCAGAGTTAAGACTTCTGGATTCTCTATGCCTTTCCTATAGCAATGTTACAATTTCACAGACAAGAGAAAGCAAAGACCAGGAGCTATGCCTGTGCTCACTGAAGGCATCAGAACTGTATGAAACCTCTTCTTGGGAGGCAAGTGCTGCCTGAAGCTGACACCAGAGCTTCAGCCTCTTCCCTTCCCCAGCATGGGATTCTTGGGAGAATTTTAGTTCCATTGCTCAGGTCCATCACATTATACCTAGACTCTAAGCAGTGGCAATCATAATAATATTCACTACTGCATGCTTGCTCTCTGCAAAGCCCAGTACTTAATCTTTGATGTGATGCAGGTGATCATCTCTATAACCCCGTCATAATTTTTCCTTTGCAGATTTGAAAACTGAAACATGGAATTTTAATGAATTGTCCATAATCGTGGAGTTATAGAGAATATGTGGGATCCTGTAAACTATTACCAAAATCTCGATTCCAGGTGAAAGGAATTTAACCAGTACACACACCTCCCTATGCAGTCTGAAAATTCAGGGTGTCTTGAACTCCTTCACCAACTCAGTTTTGGCCAATCGGTTTCCTGAATTTACCATAATCACTCTTATTCTCTTTCCTCAGTTAAAAGAGAATGCAGTTTGTAGAAAATGTTAGGGGCAGGAGACAGAGAGGCCTTTTCTTTTCAGTGCTAATTTTGAACATATTACCAGATATATATTCAAAGATTTTTGTGCAGCAGTTTCAGGATTTTGGAACCATTTCCAAATGCAACAATGCTGAAAGGACCATGAAATCTATGTCCATCCCCTTTGATTACTTTCAGCACTGCATGAAACTTAAATACAGTATCAGCCTATCAGAACTGTTTTCACATAAGTTGCACTGGAGGCAGAAGCTCAATCAGCCACTGAATGTCACAGGGAGAAAGTGCTTTAGAACTACATTCTGGAAACTGGAGAGATGGTTCAACAATTAAGAGCACTGGCTGTTCTTGTATAAGATCCAGGTTCAATTCCCAGCACCCACATGGCAGCTATCAACAATCAGAAACTCCAGTTCCAGGGGATCTGATGCCCTCTTCTGACCTATGCAGGCATTGCATGACACATGTACACTTACATACATGTAGGGAATATGCTCATACACACAAAATAAAAATAATAAATAAAATAGTTTTTAAAATAAATACACTCTGATATTCTTTATGAAAATATTCCACACATTGTTGTATGTAAACTTTTATAAAATAGGAGCATGAAATTCATTGTCTACTGGGGAAATATTTAGTAAATGTTTAAATAAATTAATTAATAAAGTA
>NW_008334005.1:2472372-2475267 GCF_000622305.1 Nannospalax galili
CATATCTTTCACTGTTCTGTTTCCACTATACTTGAGAATAATTATCCTATTAATTGCTTTGTATTTTATTCAAAACAAACTGAAATGTAGACGTGTACTTTCCCCAATAATTGTTTCTGGATCATAAGGATCATTTATAATATATACATTATAATTAGTATAACAATTTAACTGACACTTAACAAGGATTGGAAAGACTTTCTAGAACATTGGTATTCTATTAGTTCTCCTAGGCTTCTCAGGGCAGAAATTCATCATATATGCATAGCTTACTCATGTGAAGAACATCTTATAGTTAATGCTCTGTCCCATAATCTGAATTGGATGCACAGTAGGAAACAGCACATGTTTTGTCCACATTATTTTTATTGTTTTTTAAATTTATATTATACAATATAGTTGGATCATATTTAGACCAACTTTTCTATCTGCACCCCCTCTTTAACATCCCCCACCCAATTTCCTGTACTTTGTTATTATGTTAAGGCCTATTGAGCTAAATTATTATCTCCAAATGCTTTTTGGTGTGGGCCCATCCCTTGGAGCCTGTTTCACCTATATAGAACCACACACTTAAAGAAAGCCCACACTCCTTCTACCTGAAGCTATTGATTGCCAATAGTTCCTCATGTAGGGCTTATGCTTCTTACCCTCATACCCCAACCTATGCTATGATTTTTTCTGCTTTGAGCTAACATGGTCCATTGGCATGCTGTCACCATTCTGTGAGTTTATATGAGTAACTACCCAACTGTATGGAAATTTTTATCATTTTTGTTATTATTCACTACCTCAGACTCTTACTATATTTGCACCCCCTCTTCTGTAATGATTCCTTAGTTATGAGTCTCTGAGATTTCATATAGATTGGATGCTGTATTTGGGGATAAGCGCTCCACAGTCTCTTATTCTCAGTATGTTGGTCAGTTGTGTCTCTGGTTTAATCACCATCTGCTGAACTAACTTTAACCCTGTTCCTTTCTGAACAGGACCCTGACATCTCAGGCATTAAAACCAACAATTTACTTGTGGGACCTCCTAAAATTAAAAGCTATACTTCAAAGAACACCAGCCTTCCAGTGAAGAAGCAACCTGCTGAATGGCAAAAAGTCTTTAGCTATACATCTGACGTCAGCTTAGTGTCTAGAATATACAAGGAACTATAAAAACTAAACATTAAAATATAAACAGGTCCCTTTAATAAGATGATGCTATACAGCAGTCCCTTCTGCGTGAAATAATTACCATTATTACAACTTCACCTGATCCTGATCGCTAAATATCATCATAATTGGGTTTGTTGGTGGTCATGTTCATTCATTAAAGGAGGGCCAAGCAGGGTCATTGGACCCTCACTGGATTATCCAGCCACTCTTCCCAGCCAAATATATGTAATTTGCCCCTAGTCACACATGACTTCCTGGATTGGGGGAGGGTTAAAGTATACAATCTGGGAAAGGTTAGGAAGAGAAGGCAAGATGCATGCTGGGTAAAGGCTTACCAGTGTGCATACACTCAGGTCATACATACACCTAGCAACCCCATAGTTATGTCAGTAAGTAAGCTCAATAAATTTATTAATTCTTCAGTAAAATGTTAATCAAACATTGTCTTGACACTAAACCTTAAAAGGGAATAAGCACTGCTTAGCATCCCCAGGAAAAGTCACACAACAAATGTAAAATTTATTTGTTAATGCTATTGTGTCTCATAATTATTTTAACAAAAAAAAAATAAAACCAAAAATGAGAATGTAAAAGATGTAAGAAGGATATGGGAATGGAGATATTTTCCAAATTAGAGAGAAAAAATAAGAAAGCCCAAACAAGTGATAAAGGTCTATGTAGTTTGTTATGATATATAAAGGAACAGACAAAAATAATGTACACATAATCTTAAAATTTCTATGTTCATAGTGTAGTCAACTAGTTTAAGGAACAAAATATATATCTAGTCAAGGCTTATCTGAGAATCTTTTGTTTTTCACCCAAGCCTTATCTACATAGCTCATGATAATTAAAAGTGCCAGACTGGTGGAACTAAACTTATTGGATGTTTAACAACCATAGTTTGAGGCCTATACTGTTGTGGTCAGAGGGGCTTAAAGGACAGATTTGCCTCTTGCCCTCCAAGGTGGACTAAGTTCCAGGAAACTATGGAACATCTCCCAAAATGTTCTATAACTGTGGTGGGTCACCTGTCCTCTTGTTCAGGGAGGCCATGGAGTCCCTACAAGATGGACTTAAACTAGTGTCCAGTCTACAAAAAGAGGGTCAACTCAGACGAAACATCTCATTCATGCTTCCAAGTGAAGCCAGACATGGTCGAACAGGACCTTTGACTTCTCTTCACATAGAGGGAACTGGTAAAAGAAAGGAGACAGGGGCTCCTCCCAAGCCCATGTGACCCCTGAGGAATGGATGCTCAAATGACCTTAAGTGTAAAAATAAATTGATTTATTTGGGCCAACTGTATGGTTGTAAACACCCAAAAGGAAAGTATAAAACCAAAGAGTAAATTCATCATTATATTTCTTTAAGAGTTCAAGGGATTATCCTTCATGGACATTAGGCTTAAGTCTATATAAAAAGTTATTTAGACAAGTATTTTTCATTGATGATTTTGTTCCTAACCAGAAAGTGCTGTTCAGATGTAAGACTTCAAATCTTCATCTCCAATACTGTAGTGCCCACCTGTAGCTAAGGGAGACAACCAGCTATTGTTCTAAAATGATGGATAAATTTGTTTTCTCCCCCTATCTAGAAGCCTCTGAGAGGGAACTGACACTGATTCTAACCACTCTATCAGCTATCAAAATACCTGAAAGCAAATCTGGAGTCTATAACTCTAGAGTCCAGCCTTGGAAGACAAAAGAAAAATGAGAAGGAACCCAAT
>NW_008334005.1:2475379-2476770 GCF_000622305.1 Nannospalax galili
TCTTGCCTTTATTTCTCCTTCACATCTCCTATTCATGATTCAAGGACTTTCTTTTCCCCCTAGAGATAAGAGCTATGCAATGTGGGAGTCTTTTAGATGAACCCACTGAAGGGGTACTCCAATTGCCTCACCCTGCGTTTCTGTTCTGCATGGAAAAAAGCAGAGCATTCAGCATCCCTATTCCCTATTGGCAATTTGGGTAACCTCTGCAGTGGATGGTGTGATAAGAATAGGAGGTAGGAATGGGCTGGGCAGTTAGGGATAAAAGACCCCAAAGAAAAGTAGCCAGTTTCTTGGCTAAAACTCACAATGTACTTGGGCTTCTTAACAACATACTTTGTTCCAATGGCCAAAAATGTCTAAAATATTTGGGAGCTTTTATCTAATCCTTAAAAGATTTTGGCGTTATGTCTTTGGGGAGGGGGTTATTAGATTAGCCAAAAGCCCCATAAAAAACAAATCAAATAAGAAGAAAGAATACATGACGTTATCAGAAAAAAAGTGATTGGGAGATACGGATTTGGAGGTGAGGGCATGGGCATGGATTTGATCAAAATACCTCATATGCATGTATGAAATTCTGAATAAATTATTTATTTAAAAAATAAAATACAAACAAACCAATTAAAAATTGAGGCAAGTAAGCGAATTTTGAGTTTTCAAGAAATGGAACAGAAATATATGAGAAATATTTTTTAAATGTTCAGCATCTTTAGCCACCAGAGAAATGAAAAATAAAACCACTTTGAAATTTCATCTTATACCAATCTTAAAGGCTAAGATCCATAAAACAAACAACAAATGCTTGTGAGGATGTGGGGAAAGAGGAATATTTATTCACTGCTGGTAGGAATACAAACTGGTCCGGCCACTTTGAAAATCAGTGTGGAAATGTCTCAAAAACCTAGAAATAAATTAACCACTCTTGGGCATATACCTAAAGGACTCTCTAACCTACTATAGTGATACTTATGAATGCATGTTCACTGAAGCCATATTCACATTAGTAGGAAAGGCAAACACCTAGATGTCCATCAGCTGATGGATGGATAATGAAGTATGGTACATTAACATGATGGAATATTACTCATATGTTAAGAAAAACAAAATTAGGGAATTTTCAGGTAAATGATTGGAATTGGACACAGTCAACTTGAGGGAGCTAACTCAGACACAGAATGTTCTCTCTCATAAGTAGATGCTAGCTTTGAATTCTCATATATGCCTGTCTCAATTGGAAAATCCATAGAGGTCAGGCAACTAGTACATGGCTATGGGTGTACTATAATCCAGTAATGTAAAGGGGAAAGGAGAATAATGGAGTAGGAAGGGTTAAAGGGGTGGGCAGAGAATAGAGTATGGGGAGGGATAATGCTAAAGGCCTTTAGAAA
>NW_008334005.1:2476809-2486183 GCF_000622305.1 Nannospalax galili
ATATAATATAAAAAGAAATTTAAAAAGTCACCTTGCGATTGTATAGCCAGGGGACCCTGACCCTACTTGATCCCATAGGCAACCAAAGTAAAAGCCCAATGCCAGGAACAGATTCCATCTTTTGAAGCTGTTAACCAGGGGTCCCATATAGTCCATCAAACAATATTGGCAATTGCTCCTACTCTGGGTTACAGACCAGAACTTGATGATAAGACCCTATTGCTGACAGCATTATATAACAGGAGTTGTAGAACAAACGACCCTACTTGATCCCATAGGCAACCAAAGTAAAAGCCCAATGCCAGGAACAGATTCCATCTTTTGAAGCTGTTAACCAGGGGTCCCATATAGTCCATCAAACAATATTGGCAATTGCTCCTACTCTGGGTTACAGACCAGAACTTGATGATAAGACCCTATTGCTGACAGCATTATATAACAGGAGTTGTAGAACAAACGAGCTAAAATTAAATTGGTACTGACTTCAAGGTTTCATTTTTACTGGCTAGCTTTCACAGTGCTGAAAGATGTAATGCATGTTATCAGAAGAGAAAAGTAATGATTAACCTTTCCCAGTTGTGAACTCTGCAAGCTACAACAAATGGCTTGGCAAGATAACCTACCAGTGCAATAGTGGCAGAAATATTATTGGAAAAACCAATCTCTTTAGTATTGTACTTAAGCTCTGCTTCACAAGACAGAGCACATACTTGACACTGATATCACGCTATGGAACATGTGGCTAGGCAGGTCTCAAGCCTACTGCTATTATTCTGCTAAATAAACACAGTATCAAATTGGCTCTTAATGACATTGTTATGTCCATAAATTAATGTGTCTCTCAGCTCTCATTAGAGATGCTTCTTCATACTTTCTTCATTCTTAAATGACTTTAATATCCTAAATGAAAACCACATTTCTTCTATATTTCTTTAAAGTTTTTATGTGGCAATAATAGAAACAAAGTAAAGGTTGTATAAAAATTCTCATGACAGTGTGAAAACAAATGCATCTAGATTTCAGAATAGTTGTGATCCTAAATAAGAAATGAAGATTTTTCTCTCTTACTCTGTGACAGATATCTAGTTCTAATGACAGATATTGCTCTTTCAAATTGGAAAAAAGGTCACAGGCTGGAGCAATATAATTTCAGGGCTTAAGAGCACTGGCTGCTCTTACAGAGGACCCGGGTTTGTCTCTCGGCATCCACATGACATCTATCAACCATCTGTACCTCCAGTTCCAGGGGATCTGACATTCTCTTCTAGCCCCTGTTGTCATTGCATGATGAGGTACACTTACATACATGAGACAATTAAATAAATTTACACATTAAATAAATAAAATAAAAATAATATGTAATTTTTAAAAAAATCACAACATCTTTTTAATGATACTGAGTGGCTGTGAACTCAGAAGATTTCATGTGGTAGACAAGCACCCTCCAACTAAGTTACATCCACAGGCGTGGTGAAAGTGAAGAGTTAAAGTCCCAAAATATGTAGGGTGCACACCTGTACTCCTAGCATGTAGGAGGCTGAAGCAGGGGAAATAAGAGTTCAAGGACAGCCTGAGATATGTAACAAAACAGTCTAAAACATAAATAATGAAAACTCTCTGAATAAATGCTATAATTGCCTTTTCTTATTTTAATATGTATTGGATGTACTTTGCACATATGCATGTTTATTGGTTTATTTTATTTTTTTCTTTTTGCTGTTTTAAATTCAAAATAAAAGGCAGGTATGATGGTGCATACTTTAATCCCAGCACTCAGGAAGTAGAGTCAATCAGATTTCTGTGAGACTGAGGCTGGCTGGACCTATAAGGAGATCCTGTTTCAAAATACGAAAAAGAAAAATATTGTATAAAAATCTTGGATATATTTTCAAAGGGCATATTCACCTCACCTAATGATACTTTAGCTTCTTTTGAAATATATGCTTAAGCATATACATGAAAAATAAGCACGATTTCCTAAATAAATATAAAATTTTGTTATATGGCATGTATATATGTATATAAAGTTGTGTGTGCCATATAACAATGTTGTCAGAGACAAACTGCATATGTTGCATAAGCTTATAAAGGAGGTGAAAAATTGCTCTTACTTAGTGACAATGCAGTCATCACAAATTTGAGGCACAATACATTACTCATCTGTTCACCATAATGGCATAAATAAATTTACTATACTGTCGGGTGTATGAAAGTACAGCACATCCAGTTAAGCATGATAGATAACACTTAATAATGATAACAAATGACTGACACTGGTTTACTTATTTAATATACAATGCATATAAAGATTATTTTAGGCTGTACTCCTCTTTTTGAAACATGGCTACTGTAAAGCAACAGCAGCCTCATGCACCTTCCATTTGCCACATCTCTTGATTGCATCTAGATTTTACATGGCGATTGGCGCTATCTAGGCTAATTTTGAGTGTATTCAGGTGATCACAGGTAAAGACGTGCTGCTCAGAATGATGCCTCTCATTACGTAGTACTTTGTTCATCTTTGTAATCATTTTGAATTTCCTTACTTTTGGTCACTGGCCTTGCCTTAGATCCTCCCTGGATCTGCCCTTGTCTCATCATAAAGAGATCTTCCTTGCCCCAAATCTCTAGCTCCAGTTCCACTGGGAAGGAAGCAGCCCAGAGACGTTACCCCACATCTCAGGAGAACTGAGTCAAGGAACTGACAGTGAAGAAGATAACAGTGCAAGTGAACCATATTTATACTGTGAGTCTAAAATATATCAAAATGTCTAGAACAAAACAAATTCGTTAATTTAGTCATTTTGTAACAGAACTGCCCTGTGCACTGTTGAATTGGAGACCTTAGGCTTTGCCATCCCCCACCACAGTCCTTTCCCAAATCTGTAAAGAACTAGCTTTTTCATGAGGTGCTTTCTCACAGCTCTTGTGCCTTGTCTCATGTTCATATGAATGTGTTTCTCTAAAGGCTCTGAACATCTTTCTGCCACCTCTTCCACAATGTTCCCTGAGCTACAAGTGCAGGGGCTTGCATTATAGATGCAGCAATTGGGACTGGGTACCAGAAGGTAACTTGTGCTCTGAATTATGACCAGTTGTAAATCTCTGAAATCACCTATTGCTAAAAGAAGAGTCTTTGATGACTGAGAGCTACACCTACATGTGAGTATAAGAAAAACTATTTAGAAAAACATTAGAAATTATATTGGTCTAAAAAAATGGCACTAGAAGGTTCTCCCCTAAGGTCAATGGCTTCTCTAGATGCAGATATTTGACTAGGTTTATAGTACCAGGCATGAATTCCCTCCTTTTTAGCTGCTCTTAGGTCCAATTGGAGAGCTCCTTGTGGATCTGGGGAAATTCCACAAGGTCCCATCTCTAGATGAAAATCTATGGGAAATCAATATCTGCTGAGAGAGGGAGAATCATTTTTCTCCAGGGATAAGCTTCCTGATAGATTATCCAGGCCCAAGTGCTTAAGCCCTAAACATATAGGAGAAACACTAAATGGTCTCAGTAATTATATATGGAGAGATACACAGACATATAAATAGATAGATAGATAGATAGATAGATAGATAGATAGTTGATAGATAGATAATAGAGAGAGAGGGAGAGATAGATAGATGGATGATAGATGATAGATAGATGATAGATAGATAGATGATAGATAGATGATAGATAGATGATGATAGATGATAGATAGATAGATAGATAGATAGATAGATAGATGATAGATGATAGATAGATAGATAGATAGATAGATAGATAGATGGATAGATGATATAGAGATGGGTAGAGATAGATATAGGTAGCAATAATAATAATCAAAAAAGAAGAGATTGCTAATCTGAGAGGGAGTGGGGGTTCATAGGAGGTGTTGCAGGGAGAGAGGGAGGGATGGAACTGAAGTAAACAGAGCATTCATGCATGGAAAAAACACACAGTTCAGTAACCAATAAAAAAGAAAGTAGTATAGAGAAGTGGAAACCAGGAGGATGAGAGCCACATCCCAAGTAAAGGAGGTGGATGGCCACATTCTTGATGATTTCCCATATAGTGTTTTCATGGAAAATCTTATGCTTCATTAAAGCCTTTTGACCTCTCTGAGCCCTCAAACTTGAGACTCTGCCATTTTCCTCAGGGCTGGCCTGGAATAAATCTTGCTTCTACCAGTTTCTGTCTCCTTAGTTTCTGTTAGAGCAACAAGCATCATGAACTTCAGATTCTAGTAGTGACCACCATGTGTGAAGAGTTCCTTAATCTCTGGTAGGTAGAGAGCTGTCATAGTCATCATCCCTTCCTGCCCACATGTTTTAGAAAGTCATAAAAGTCATGCTTCATAAAAAAAACTGTTTAATTGACCTGACATGGATTTGAGTGGGAAATGTTGCACATATATCAAAAAGCTCAATAAAAATTATTTAAAAAACAACTGTTAATCACTTCTCATATCTATGAAAATTGCATTAGTCAAAATTATCCATTACTAAAAGAGCTAGTGGATTAACAAAGTTCTCCAAAACAGTATTATCTAGAGAGTAGACAGACTTACACTCAATACTGTTTTGTGCAATTATACATGCTGAGAATTACTAATATATAGTATTTCAAACTGGAGACTCAAGACAGCTTATGGTATAGAGCTAGCCCAAGTCTGAATCCCTGGAAATCAACTCACTGCATAAATTATACTTAGGACAAGAGAAGAATGATTTCACAGCTCAGACTCAAATGGGGTAAATTCATCTTCCCTATGCTTGTGGTCTATCCTGCACTTCTAATGGCTTCAATGACTCCTATTCACATTTCAGCAGGAAATCTGCTTTGCTCATTCTACAGAGTCAAACATTAACCTCTTCTTAAAATATCCACCAGACTCCTTCAGTGAAGACTGTTATTGTTCTAATGTCTTACCACATACCAGTTTATTCACAGAAATATAATGACTCCATAATCTTCAAGGATGAACATCACCATTACACCTGTGTGAAAAGACTTAACTTAAGAATCTTTATGACCCAACCAAATATTCTGGTATAGAATCAATTGATCCACCTATGTAAAGTTTTCCAAATTTATGAAATCTATTAGTCTGGAAGAAAAGTCACCTTTGAAAGGATGGGAAGGTCTCCATAGTAACATGAAAATGGAGAGGATCTTTTCAGAATTCAGAAGTAGTTGACAGAAAAGGAGAAATTAGGCATCCAACTAGAAACGAGTTTACGATATAAGTAAAGCATTCTACTTATTTCCCAAGCAAAGTTTTCATGTTTCAGTGACAGTATGAATCAGTATTTCTGATTCCTTCCTATGTAATTGAGCCTTGCCATGTCTTCATTGCCCCACCCCAAACTGGTCTTCTTATTAAATATAACTGGCCACCTGAAGAAGTGTCTTGTTATTCTAGAACATTATCTATCACTTCTCCCTGGTTTTCACTAATGATGGTGTTGTCTTTTATTCTTTCCATTGCCCAAATCTGATTTTGATATTTCTATATAGAGGCACATTATCTACTTAGCTTCATAAATAGAACCACTGTTTGTGATGAAGTCCTCTTTTTTAAAACAAGCCAAACTCAGGTTTATAGTCTCTGGTCTACATAGTGTATTAAGTGCTATTGAATCCCTTCTCCCATGCATATAACCCACCTGAATTTCACCCACCCAACTCTGGTCCATAATTACTATGGTGAGTCACCTCCAAAGTCCATGTTGAAACTTAATTGTTATTATAATGCAGTTAAGAAGTAATTAAGTCATGAAGGCTTTGCTTTTGTAAAGGTATTAATGTACCTTTGCAGGAATGGATTTGTTGTCAGTATAACACGTTTATCTCTTGCTCCATTTTCCCCTCTTGTTTTAAAATACCATGTATTTTCCTTATACTTCTGCGATAGCATGCTATAGGAAATGATTTTCCCTGGAGACCTTGGTCTTACAATTCAAAACTTCAAGAACCATCAGCTGAACAAACTTCTGTTATTTATAATTTACCCTTTCTACAGTAATTGTCATAGTGGAAGAAAGACTTGCCAAGAAAATAGTTATGTATGATTCAAGATTAATTTGATTTTTCCATAATCAGATTACTAAGTAGTTCCTTAATCATATGAAATTTAAATATGAAATTTTCTATAATATTAGTGTATTTACCTCTTTATTCTTATTTAAATTATTTTTGATGAATCCATTTTCAGATCCATTAAGGATTGTGTGGCATTTTCTTAGATTACACATGCAAAACTTATTACTATGCAAGGGACATCAAGTAGCATAGGGTCAAAAAAAGTAATCTTATAAAACAGGATCAAATAAATAGAAGTAACCCCCCAAATCAATAAGCAAAGTTTATGGTAATGAAAACAAACTGAAAACATCAATGCTTTTGAACTATTTATGTGCACTTGAATATGTCACACAGAAAAAATGAAGTAATGTAAGTTTATATTTTTCAGAAAAACAGTTCGCATACTATAAATTAGAATCAATCACCTTAGACTGCTAAAATTCATACCTTCAAATAAGAGTGGGCATTATAATATAGGAGAGTTTACAGAGGCCTGATGTATGTGGCCATCAGAATGGAAGAAACACATATATTTGTTAAATTAACCTGACTGCCAGAGTCAAATTTATTTAATTTGCAACAATCAGCACAAGTTGAGCGCTTTAGAAAACATGTCATCTAAGTTTCCTTGGGTTAGGAATCGGCTCAGCCTCAGAAGGATGATTCTCTGTCTGCCAGGCTGCCTTCCTTTCTGGAGCTGGGATTCCTGTTTCAAGCTCACTTTGATGGTTGGCAGGATTTAGGTTCTGTAGCTACAAGAATAAGGTCTCTCTTGTCTTGATGCTGTGGAAGTTGGGAGGAGACCACAGAGGACTCTGGCAGCTCCTTCCATAAGACTCCTCAGGTTTTTCCTGTCTTTAAATGCCTCTGTCCTGGAGACAGTTTGGAAGTGCTCATGTGATTAGGTCAGGCCCTCTAGAAAACCTCTTTGAATTAAACCAAGGTCATTTGACTTGCGACTTAATTATGGAAGGGAAGTATATTCCAGAACTTGTCCTCAGTCAAGGCAGGAAGTTGAGCCTGGGTACTAAACCACACTGGAATCATGCTCACTACAGATATTTATATCTGCTTAAGGGTAGGGAATTCAATCATTGTCTCTTATTCCCACAGTTCTTGTGAAGAAATTATTGTGTTGTATTTATATATGTTTAAGAATCCTTTAAATACGGGACGATCTGCAGCATCTGTTGATTTATTTACATTCAATATATTTAAATACTAACCGTATTTTGCATCCCTTGTCAAAAAATACTGGGGAGTTTAAGCACTAAGATAACGTGGCCCAATGAGTAAAGTAGAATACATAATGTTAACTTATCACAATTGTGATCCTGTAACATTATAACTGATACATAGGATGGCAATTAAAAAGCTTTGGCAAGCTACATGGTTAGCAACAACTTTGAAAGACCAAATTAAAAAAAAAAAAAGATCATTGATCATTATGCACTGAGAAATACTATGTGTTGCTCTATTCCTAAGTAATTTACAACAAATTCAATATTTCTACCAAAGAAGGAGCTGAAGAGATGGTTTAGGAGTTCAGAGCACATACTGCTCTTGCAGAGGGCCTGCCTTCTTTTTCCAGATCTTACATCAGGGGTCTAACAATCGTCTGTAACTCTAACCTTACGGGATCTAATGGCCTCTTCTGGTCTCCGTTGGCATGTGCACATACCATCATACAGACACACACCCACATAATTACAAAATAAATTTTATTTATACTGAAGAAAATTCTAGAGTAGTAGTATATAAATAAAATAAAAGAGAATGTGTCTTATAAATTAATGGAAATGTATATGTTGGAATTTATAAATACATATTCATATATAATTAATATGTATTAATCTTTTATAATTTTACAACTGTCAGTATTTTCATTTATTTTACTATAAAGCAATATTATAGATGACTAATATTATTTCAAAGAACAAGACACTATAACAATTACAAATAATTAAAAGATATGAATTATTTCTTAGACAAAAATCACTATTAAAAATTGACCTTATATTTAAATCTGATAAACCATGGACATACCATTTTATGCTTCCTTTTACAGGTTTGAAATTTCTTTAAAGATTGATAGTTAACATGGAATTTGCTTTAAGGACTTCTTTAAACCATTGCTATCTAATATATCAAAATATGCCGACAAATTTGTACATATGGTCTTTACTAAGAACATATAAAATGAAACAAAAAGTTATTTAAGCTTAAGTCAAATTAAAATATTGACCTGTGCTCCTGACACTGGTACATTTTCAGCCACAGAATAACCATATGAATACAATGAAAACTGAACGGTAGTCTTAAGATCGGTACACACTATTTCTTGTTTGTTGTACCTCAAAGAAACACCACAAAAATTTAACTTAAAGCTCCTATAACCATGTTGAAGAGTTTTGAGACGAAACAGCCTTATGATTTTTAATTACCATAAAGTGGATAAAAATTAAGTGGGCTAACCAATGAGGAGATTGAAAAAAAATTAATTGTGGAATCTAAGTAGAAGACAGTAGGCATGCAGTGAATTTTTATGGTTTCCTGATCATTTACTATTACTTGCAACAAAATTTGAGGAGAAATTATTGGGAAATACATTCGGAGTCTTTCCAATACACCAGGTAGGAAGGAACGTTCCTAAATTATACTGAGTATAACATGAAAGAGATGCACTTCCAAATGCTATATTGCACAACCAATTTCATTTGCTATTAAATAAATCAGTATTGTTTTAAGTTATTTGGTGGAGAGAGCCATATTAGGAACAAAATTATTACAAGGAAGATAAAAGCAATAATATAGCTGCAAAAGCATTAAATAAAAGAGAGCACTTGCTTGTCAATACTATTTATGTCTTGGCTTTGAGGCTGGATTGCTGAAAATTCCATGTAACCTAACCCAAAGCTGAAAATCACCATGGTAATCCTCACTACCACTGAGTTTGCTTCCCAAGATAATCATCTTTTCTATTTTTTTTTGAATGGATGAAATAATTCAGACCACCCTAGTAAAGGCTAATTAGGTTGCACTTTTATGTTTATCTAGGGGAAATTGTACCCATAGCTAATGAGACATTGCAAAGAAAACAGACTTTGTTATAATCAATTTTTATAAGAGGAGAGCATTTGCAGCCTGGTTCAAAAATTGAAATTGATTGTGTTCGTGTGTGTGTTTGTGTGTGTGTGTGGTATAATGCACACGTGTACACACAAGCTTCTTCAATGGTGGATTCTTCAACCTTTTTTTTTTTTTTTTTTTTTAAAAAAAGCATTTCTTTCAACCAGTATTCA
>NW_008334005.1:2486616-2487724 GCF_000622305.1 Nannospalax galili
AATATTCAATAACAATTTCCAGAGCTAAGATGCATCTCTTTCAAAATTGGCTGTAAATTTTTAGGTTTACAGTTGAATTAATAGTTATACAATATTGTACTCATTATAAACCCTATGACATAAAATTAAATGAGGTTTTAAACTTTGAAAAAGATCTCCATTTCATTATTAAAATACACCGTTTCATACAGAAAAGATTCATTTTTAATACAACTGACACTAAGATGCATATGCGTTTCTAATCTCTATATACCTGATTATTACTGTTCACAGTCGGTTACTTTCTGAACTCCCTAGCATCTAAGCCTGGATATAAAGTCATCAGGTAAATTTCAGTGGTAATATTTTTTACATCTACAAGTTACTAAGGAGAAAATTTTTATGCTTTGAAGAATATTTTTTAAAGACCCACTTCCCACTAGAGCCTTATACTTTGATATCCCTGCTACTGTCTGCTGTGTTGTCAGCACCCCCAGCCATTCCCCACTGCTTGTCCTTCTGGTGAATCTAGTCAGCCTATCTAGAGGTCTTTGTATTAGGAGGGTCAGCTGTTCCTCATTTAGCGGTATTCAGTTGTCAATATTCCTTTGGATATGATTGGGATCTGCTGTTCAATTTCCCAGTTCTCTGTTGGGTTACCATGTGAGAATCCCTTTGGCCACCCTGGTCAACAACTCAGAAGGAGGTATATACTGTCTGGCATTGTTGCTTGTTATGTATCCTTTAGCTATACATATGGTCTCTTATGAAATTATATTGGCCCATTCAATCTTTGGTTATACATTCCTTTTGGGTGTTTAAGGCCATATAGTTGGTCCAGATAAACCGATTTATTTTTACTCTTAAGGTTGTTTAAGGATCTGTTCCTCAGGGGTCAGATGGGCTTGGGAGGAGCCCCTGGCTCCTTTCTTTTACCAGTTCCACCTATGTGAAGATAAGTCAAATATTCTGCTTCGGCCATGGTTGGCTTCACTTGGAAGCATGGAGGAAATGATTCCTCTGTGTTGACCCTCCTCTTTATATACTGGAAACTGGTTCAAGTCCATCTGGTGGAGTCTCCTTGGCATCCTTGATCAAGAGGTCAGGTGGCCCACCACCATTATAGGAC
>NW_008334005.1:2487791-2490347 GCF_000622305.1 Nannospalax galili
CAAATTATTATAGGCCTCAAAATATGTCTGTTAAACACCCATGAAGGTTAGTTCCACCAGTCTGGTATTTTTAATTACTGTGTGTCATATAGATAAATCTTAGGCAAAGAGCAGTTCTCAAAGAAACCTTACCTACACATATACTTCTTGATTTGCTATGTATAATTTTTCAGTAGGTTGTAGGAGTAATATGTTTCTCACTGGTTTTCAAAGCTAGCTAGGCATTGTTTATCTCTCACATTGTCTCACCCCTCCATCATATCTCACTTATTAAGGCCTGTTTCCTATGGTTTTCCTCTTTCAGCACCCCCTTTACCTCCCTTTTCCTTTCCATTATCCTGGTTTCTGTAGTTATGTCTGGTTGCATACTCATTTATCAGAGTCTGGTTCTAGGATCCACAAATGAGGGACAACATATGTCAATTTTTTTTTCTGAGTCTGTCTTACTTTACTTAGTATAATAGTTTCTAGTTCCATCCATTTACCTGCAAATTTCATGATTTCATCTTTCTTTACTGCTGAGTAAAACTCCATCGTATATATGAACCACATTTTCATTATCCACTCATCAATTGAGGGACACCTAGGTTGCTTCTATCTCTTAGCTATTGTGAAAAGAGCAGCAGCAAACATGGATGTACAAGTGTCTCTGCAATAAGATGAGTTCTTTGGGTATATTCCAAGGAGTGGTAGAACTGCGTCAAATGGTATGTCCATTTGCAGTTTTTTAAGAGTTCTCCACACTGCTTTCCATAGGGGTTGAACCAGTTTGCAGCCTCAACAGCAGTGGATGAGTGTTCCCTTTTCCCCACATCCTCTCCAACATTTGGTATCATTTGTTTCCTTCATCTTAGCCAGTCTGATTGGGTAAGGAGGAATCTTAAAGTGGTTTAAATTTGCATTTCCCTAATTATTAGTGATGTTGAAGATCTTTTAAGATTTCATAGCCATCTTTATTTCTTCTTTTGGGAACTCTCTGTTCATCTCCTTAGCCCATCTTTTAATTGGGTTGCTTCTTGTCTTGGTTCTCTGTTTTTTGAGTTCGTTATAAATTCTGGTTATTAAACCTCTGTTGATGTGTCAATGGTGAAAATTTTCTCTCATTCTGTGGGTTTTCTGTTTGCTTCCTTGGTTGTCTCCTTTGATGTATAGAAGCTTTTTAGTTTAATGAGGTCCCTTTTGTTAATTCTTGCCCTTGTTTCCTGAGTAATTGAACTCCGGTTTAGAAAATCCTTTCCTACGCCTATGTCTTGCAGGTTATTCCCAATGTTTTCTTCTAATAGTTTCAGAGTTTCAGGCTTTACATTGAGGTCTTTGAGCCTTTTGGAATTGACTTTTGTGAAGGGTGAAAGTTAGGGGTTTAATTTCATTCTTCTACAGGTGGAGATCCAGTTTTGCCAGCACCATTTGCTGAACATGCTGTCTTTCCTCAAGTTAATGTTCTTGGCCCATTTGTTGAATATCAGGTGACTGAAAATGTATTTACTCATATTTAAATCTTCAATTTTGTTCCATTGGTCTATGAGTCTATTTTTTTTTTTGCTGGTACCATTTTGTTTTTATGACTATAGCTCTGTAATACAGCTTGAAATCTGGTATAGTTTTTACCAATTCTGTGAAAAATGTCATGGGGATTTTGATTGGCATTGCGTTGAATCTACAGACTTTTGGTAGGATGGTTATTTTCACAATAGTAACTCTTCCAATCCATGAGCAAGGGACTTCCTTCCATCTTCTGATGTCTTCCTCAATTTCTTTCCTTAAAAATTTAAAATTTTCATTGTAGTGCTCTTTAATGTCTTTGGTCAGGTTTACTCCAAGATATTTTAATTTTTTTTGCAGCTGTTGTGAACAGGAGTGTTTCCATGTGATCTTTCTCTGATTGCTTGTTATTGGTATATATAAATGATATAGATATAGACTCTTGTAGGTTAATTTGTAACCTGCCTCTGTACTAAATGTATTCATAATTTCTAGGAGTATTTAGGTGGAATTTTTGGCATCCCTTAGATATAATATCATATCATCTGCAAAAAGGGATAATCGGGTCTTTTCTTTTCCAATTATGACTCCTTAATTTCCTTCTCTTGTCTCACTGGGTTTCTTTGGGTGTTGATTGTAAGCTTTATTGCATTGTGGTCTGATAGAACACATGGAATTATTTCAGTCTTTTTGTATTTGCTGAGCTTTGTTTTGTGCCCCAGTATATGGTCGATTTTGGAGAAAGTTCCATGGGGTGCTGAGTAGAAAGTATGTCCTTTTGTGCTTGGGTGCTATACTCGGTAGATGTCTGTTAAGTTCATTTGATATATGGTATTGTTTAATTCAGATTTCTCTCTGTTAACTCTCTGCCCTGTTGACCTATCTAATGGAGACAGTGGGACATTGAAGTCCCCTAATATTAATGAGTTGGGATTAATCTGGGTCTTAAAGTCCTGTAGTATTGTTTTTATGAAGTTGGGTACACCAGAGTTTGGTGAATATATATATATTCATGATTGTAATATCTTCTTGGTTTATTGTTCCTTTGATCAGAATGAAGTGGCTCTCTTTACC
>NW_008334005.1:2490658-2504528 GCF_000622305.1 Nannospalax galili
CTTTCTGAAATCCCTTGGGTATAGTCATTCCTTTGTTCAGCTCTTTTTTTTGCTTCCAGAACTCTCTGAAGGGCTGGTTTTGTGGACATGAATTCCTTCAGCCTATTTATGTCATGGAAGATTTTTCTTTCCTCTTCGACTATAATAGACATTGTGGCTGGGTATATTTATCTGGGTTGGCATCTGTGATCATTTACAACTGGGAATACTTTGGTCCAGGCTCTTCTGACTTTCATAGTTTGCACTGAAAAGTCAGCTGTGATCCTAATGGGTTTTCCTTTATATGTGACTTGTTGTTTCTCTTTTGCAGCTTTCAGAATTGTCTCTTTGTTTTGTATGCGTAGTGTTTTTACTATGATGTGCTGTGGAGGAGAGTTTCTTTTCTGGTCCTGTCTGTTTGGTGTTCTATATGCTTCTTGTATTTGTATGGGTATATCTTTTTTTTAATTTTGGGAAAATTTCTTCCACGATTCTGTTGAAGATCTGGTCCATGCCATTGTCTTGGGATTCTTCTCCTTCATGTATGACTATGATTCGTAAGTTTGGTCTTTTTATGGAGTCACACAACTCCTGCATATTCCATTCTTGTGATATCTTAAATTTTTCATAATCTTTTCTTGAGTGGTCCAGTTCATCCACTTTATCTTCCAGTCTTGATACTTTGTTTTCCATTTCATTCATCCTATTATTGAGGCTTCCTCTTGTCATTCCTAATTGGCTTACTGAGTGTTTCACTTCCTTCTTCATTTCAGCCTGAGTATTCTTCAATATATCTAACTCTTTTCTGAATTCATTCAGAAGTTTATCCCTATCTTCCTTCAGTTCTTTGATTTCTTTTTTGTGTGTGTTCTTTAATTTCACTGAATTATTTTATCACATTTATAATTGTTCTTTTGAGTTCCATATCCTGCATTATCTCTAAGGTTTCTCATTGTACTCCTCTAGGTGACTTTTGGTATTTGGTGGGGATATGTTATTTTGGTTTTTCATATTATTATTTTTTCTCTGATTTTGGCATGTGAATTTCTTTTGTAGTTTCTGGTTCTTGTGTGAGAGTCAGGCCTTCAAGTTTAGGTCTACTTCTTTTTGTGAACTTTATGTGTCTTTGTGGTTTACTTTTTGGGCATGAAAAGCTGGTTCATCTAAGCTTCTGGTTCTTTCTCTTGATTTTACATTGGAATGGCCGGATTGATTTTGTCTTCAGGAGTTCCCACAGAGGCCCAATTTAGATGAGGGTCAGATGATTTCAGGCTTTTTTCTCAGGTCCAGACCTTAGGATTCTTCAACTTTTCACTCAATAAATTTCACTTAAGAGAAGAAACAAAATGTTAAGAGTGCACCTTAATTTTTATTTGTTGAATTTTTGTGTATTTCGTATAGAACATCTCAATCTTAATCATCTTTATACCTCCGTCCATACTGGCACCCTCCAATACCCCCCCAACTGAAGCCCATATACTCTTTCATCCCTGTTAAGGGCAATGTTTCAAATTACCATCTTCAGCCTATCTAGAGTCCTTTGTTTTAGGAAGATCAGCTCTTCTTCACCCACTAGCAATCGGTTGCCAATATTTGTTCACATAAGATTGAGGTCTGAAGTTCATTTTCCCAGTTCTATGTTGGGTTTTTTCTGCCTGCATTTGTGTGGGACTTTTATGTGGTGACACCATAGCCATAGAATCATATGAGCAGGTTCCTAGGAGCTTGTAGGACTGTTTCCATATGGTCATGGCACCTGTTCCCTGCCTTTTACAATCTTTCTAACCCTTCTTCCATGGTGATCCCTGAGCCTTGGGTGGGTGTGGTTTACTAAAGGAATCTGATCCAAGGCCTAGCATTAAGCACTGAAATCTCAGCACTTTGGCCATTTGTGACCTTTTGTGTTCCTGGTCCTCCACTTCATGAGGAAACTTCATTATTGCAAACTGAGAGATTCATTGGTGTCCTCTTCATTATCCCTTTTCAATGTTCCATATGCCTTAGATGTAGAAGTTGCATTGTAGTTGTGTCACTTAGGCCTGTGAAATTCATGGACAATGTCAGTATGTGACCAGTTGTGGTACTTGGTGATAGTCACCAACTGGTGTGAAATGATATTTTTTGATGAGTGGTGACTGGGATATTTGTCTGCAAATATAAGGATACATATTTTCTCATAGTAAGAAATCACAGTAGCCTAAGGATGTGAGAAACATCTTAAAACATGTTCAACATTGTTAGTAATTAGGGAAATGTAAATTAAAATCACTTAAGATTTCATCTTATCTTATTCAGACTGGCTAAGATCAAGAAAAACGATACGAAATTTTGGAAAGGATGTGGGGAAAGAGGAACATTCATTCACTGCTGGTGGGATTGCAAACTTGTACAACTGCTACGGAAAGCAGTGTGGAGAATTCTTGAAAATCTAAAAATTAACCTACCATTTGACCCAGTTATGCCACTCCTTGGAAAAGACCTGAAGGACACATCCTATTTCAGAGATATTTGTGCATCCATGTTTGTTGTTGCTCTTTTCATAATAGCTAAGAGATGGAAGCAACCTAAACGTCCCTCATCTGATGAGGGAATAATGAAAATGTGGAATATTTCTCCTCAGTGGTAAGGAAAGACAAAATCATGAAATTTGTGGGTAAATGGGTGGAACTAGAAACTGTTATACTAAGTTTAAACGACATATGTTCTCCCTCATATGTGGATCCTAGCAACAAATCCTTGTGAGTATATATCCAGATATAACTGCAGGCATCAGAATAATGAAAAGGAACCAGGGAGGTAAAAGGAAAGAAAGAAACTGGGAGAGAAGAACAGTAGGAGACAAATGTTACTAAGGTAGAAAGAGATAAAAATGGGTTATTTAAATGGGAAGGGGAATGAGGTCTATAAGACGATCCTTGGGAGTAAAGGGAAAGAAGGAACTGAAGAGAGGTGAAATAAGAGGAGACTGGTATTATCAAGGGAGAAATGGGGAAAAAGGGGACACTTTAAATGGAGAATCCATGGCAGAAGTGTTAGACAGTGAGAGAGAAGAGATAAATAATCCTTAGCTAGTTAAAAAAATAATAGAGGGAATCATATTAATCATATTAGTCCAACAACCTAATGACAAATTACACATACATTATTTCTTAAGTCCATTTTTATAGCTAAGGACTACATAACAAGAAACAGTACCAAATAGAAGATACCTTCCTTTGAGTTGTTGGCTAGGGTGGTCCAAGAGATTTCCAAAATTACTCAGGCTATTGTCATAGCTCTCACAAGAGTTCTCTCTGGGTATCTTGCATTATCAGGCAAACCATATAACATATCTTTATGTGCATTTATTATTATCTTGGGGGAGTGCTAACTTACAAAGGAATGAGCACCCAGTGCCTAGCCCCACGCTGCTCAGCTCCAGTGGCACATCCAGCCATGGCTCAGAGCCCACCATATCAGAGCACTCCTGTGATCTTGCCCCATGTCCATAAGTGTCAGGCCCTTCTGTCCTTTAGTATGCCTGGGTTTTGTGCATTCCCCACATGTGTTGCTCCTGCATTACTTGCATCTTGCTGCTCCTGTCCCAAGATGGCACCCCGAGCCCTTCCTTCTGTGGCTTGCTCTGCCCAGTCCATTCTCCACAGCAGGCCTGGCCCCTTGGAGGAACTAGAGGCCCTGGGGAACACACTCCACCCCTTTCCTCTGCTCTTACAATCTTTTGCCAATCTTCCGCTAAGGTCCCTGAGCCTTGGAGGGGGTAACAGATGTATGGTGATCTCTCTTGCATTGTGGCAAGATAGTGACTTCTTGGGCATGCCCCTTATTTGTCTTTACACCATGGCCATTGATCTATCTCACTGGTGTTTCTTCTACTATATAGACAAATGGAAGGAAGTAGACACATTTAAACAAACATGAATGTAAATACAAATGCCTAGAAGATGTCCCAGTAGGTGTACTATATTCATTAAACAGTATACTTGTGATGGCTTCTCCAATAGGGCCTGTAGCCTTTCTTAACACAAGGCACTGGCCTGATCTACAGCACCAGATATTGTGTCACCCCTAGGAGCAGCCTTATCCAATTAGAAATTTGTCATTTGTATGTATGTTGATTGAGCTATTATTGCACTTGCAGGTATTGCTTAGCATGTCCATAGTGTGCAGCAAGTGGCATCCATCATTGAGTAGAATCAGAGGGGATCTTTTCTTCCCCAACCATCTGCATAGTGCCTTCTGGCAGTATGAAGGTCATCCATCCATTGGCACAGAGTTTTTTGGCTTAGTCTCAGTTCTGTCTCTTCTTCTCCCATGCTCACAACATGCAGTGTCTTCAGCAACATGGACTTACCAACCTTTCTAGTGTATAACTGACATTAATGGCAATAGCTTTGATGAATTGGAGGACCTGTAGGATCTCTGTGACCAACAGCTCATGGGGGGGGGTCACCCACCCCTGGTACTGTAGATTTTCTTAACAGTTCTATAGTTTGGGAGTCTCTGTCTTTATCTTACCCAACCATAAATCTCCCAAGAATCTTACAGGTGTAGCTGTCCTTTGCTTAGTCAGATATCTTTCCGATGGGTTTCACATCTGTAGAAATGAAGGTTAACATATATTAAATCAGTCATAGACAAGGCCTCACAAAACATGGAAAGGTTTTGCCCATTTGTATTAACTGTTTTCTCCATAGATCCTTGTTAGGTACCATAGCATGGGTACGAAGACTTAATTTGGTTAGCTCTTTACCATTTTTAGTTATTCTTTTGGAATCATTTCACACTTGGGGGATTTTACATGGAGTCTCTTTGTATTCTTTTATACTTAATACACTTATAGGTGTTAGCTCCAGTTTCCTGTCCCTGCACTGGTCTATGGAGGCAGGAGGCTTCTCCTGTCCCTGCTGTACTTGTTGTTTCCCTGAGTCAGACAGGCTCTGGGTCTGCTTCCTGACTGCAGCCATATCTGTCATCTTTCCATTGACCACACCAGGTTGCTGGGGGAGAACTTGGCAGGAAAACCTGCTTCCACCCCTAGTAAAGCCTTTATCAGAAGAGAAATGCATTTTATTTAATCCTTGGGGATTCTTAACCACCCCTTGTACAGTTGTTATTCTTTGAATGTCCTTTGTAAACTGCTCATCTGGTTTTAAAGCCTTCTAGAAAGTTGGTTTTCTATCAATTTTTTCTCTGGGGACTTGGGCTTTACATAAGTAATGTCACATATGTCTTTGAGTAACCAAACTGAACCATTTCTTCTGTCTGGTCTTTTTTATATCTCTTATAGGGTGTTCTGTGATTTTACAGACACATTTTACATGCTGGTCAGATTCACTTAAATTTGCCAAAGCCTCTCTCACTTTACATAGATTCTGTCCCATCAAAGGGCTTAGTAAAAACACTAAAGCCCCATACCATTCTTGAGGTCCCAGTTGAATTAAGTTTTCCTTTATATCTCTAGTGAACACAGTCTTATCTGGCGCAGTGAACTGGACATTATATGTTGATTTTCTCATACCTAGTTCTCTCAGTAATGCCTGCCCCTCTTTTACACTCACCAGCCCCTGCTAATCATGTTAGTCTCCCTTGGTGACAACCATATATCTTTAATGCCTTCAACCAGCCATCCCATTAAGGACTGCTCACCCCTGCACTGGCCTAGGTTGAACAGCCTATATCTCAAGGACAGATGGGTGGTTATATAACTCAGCTGTGAAGCTTCTTAAGGGCTTAGGCTGACGTCATTTGCTCACATGTCCCATAATCTCACAAGCCACTTGGCCTGCTTGATTGCTCATAAGTTTTTCCTAGTTTTAACAGTTGTTTACTTGATTGCTTGTAAGTTTTTCCTAGTTTTAACAGTTCTAGCATAGAATATTTCCTAGCTATAGCACAGTTAGCTTTTTTTCCTTTTGTATCAACAATTGAACCTGAGGGGTAGCCTTTGCTACTTTTATTTTTAGGTCATTTTCTTTTTTACTATTATCTGTCTTTTCTTCTGAGTCCTTGGACCTTACTCAAGTCAAAGTGTCCTACTTTTTTTTTCTCTCTCTCAAGCTCTGAGACTGGATCTGCCAAGACTTCCCTAGCATTTTCACATCTTCTGTTATGCACATCTTCTGTTATGCAAAGTGGCTATGCTCCCTCTCTGGGTGCTTAGCTTGGGGGTAAAAGATTTTCTAGTTTCTGAATAACTTTTAACAAATTTTCACATACCCGCAATATATCCCCACATGTACAACATAGCTGTGGCCCACACTTCTGCATGGCTGGCCTCTTTTTAGTTACAGATTTTATAATCCATTGTAAAATCCATGTGACAATCCCTAACCCCATTAAGTTTATGGGTTTTCATTGGCTTCATTCCTAGATTTGGGACTCAGAGCCCAGATGACCTGTCACAGAGGCAGCAGAAACAGCACTGGTTTCCAAAACCCACATTCCCAAGGCTGTGGTTCATTTATCCAGGCTGGACTATGCCAGTTTTGTCACCAGAGCTCTCTCTGGGTCTCTTACACTATCAGGCAAACCAGATAACATATTTTTTATGTGCATTTATTATTATCATGGGAGAGGAGAGGGGAGAACTTATAAAGGAATGAGCACCCACTGCTTAGCCCTGCACCACTCAGCTCCAGTGGTGCCTCGGCTCAGAGCCTGCCATATCAGACTTCTCCCGTGCTATGTCTATAGTCACTGCTAGCATTTGCTCACACCTCAGGAGCCAGTGGATCTCTCCCCAGGTCCATAACTATTAGGCCCTTCTGTCCTTGATTATGCCCCAGCTGCTGTGTGTTCCCCATGCGGTAGCTCCCACATTACTCAAAGCTTTCTGTTCCTGTCCCAAGATGGTGCCACAAGCTCCTCCTTCCACGGCTCACTCTTCCCAGTCCATTCTCCACAACAGGCCCCACCCCTTGGGGAAACTAGGAACACACAGCCCTTGATGGCTTCCCAGAACTTGAAGGTAAGTCCCTATTGCTGAAGACAAAGTACTCCAGACACAGGATTTGGAGCAATAGAGCTGGAACTGACCTAAAACCACTTCCCCTGAAGGCTACTCTCATAGATTTGGAGAGTGCTATGAGGGTGCCAAGAGAAAACATCAATCGATGGTCCAACACCACATCAATGGCCCACACAGCATATGACATTGGATCAGTATTGGCACTTGTATCATGGGGGCAATCAACAGCTACGTAATTGGACTAAAAGTCCACTCAATGGGAGGAAATTCAAGTGTCTTACTGGAAACAATAAGATATACATCCCTAGAGCAGTCATAGATCTTAGAGAAATTTTTAAGACATGTATGGACACCAATTTCCATGGAACTCCAATAGCATTTTTTTTCCTTCTGAAATAAAACCTCTTCTTTAAAAAAGGAAGACTAAGTGATATCTTACTTCATCTCAAAATAATGCTGAAAAAGAATAGATGCCATATGAAAGAAAATATTGATAGGGAAGCAAGACAGTGATTATGAGAAGAAATACTGTTAATAGAGGATTTTAGTAGCAAACAGGTTCCTGAAAGGGTATTTCAATGGGGGAGTTCTCAGATCAAGAGTATCATTTATTTTTACCATAGTCAACTCTCCTGAAGAGCAAGTAAATTCAGTTATTGAAAACTAAACCTGCATTATTTATGGGTATGGAATTTCTGTCTGTGATTAAGACATTGCCAGATCAATCAGTATTCATAGCATTAAATACTACATGAGAAATTCTAATAAACGTCATATATGTCAAACATGTCTTCTTTCAAACAGCATTTTTTTCTTTTAAAAAGTACTGTTGGCAGGGCATGGTGGCACATGCCTTTAATCCCAGCACTCCAGAGGCAGAAGCAGGCAGATCTTATCACAGTGAAAGATTTATCGTCCTCTTTTTTTTTTTTTTTTTTTTTTTTTTTTTAAAAAAAAAAAAAAAAAAAAAAAAAAAAAAAAAAAAAAAAAAAAAAAGTACTGCCTATCCTTTACACAAAAAGTGTATGAAATATCTGTACTGGGAATATTTCTTTCTGCTTTCAGAATTATTTTTAGTTGCAGTGAAATCTTGCTTAGTATTTCTCTGTTTTTGTTTGGATGACATGTCTATTAGTGGAGAAAGGATTACTGTCATCTATAGTTCTAAATCTAGTAGTATTTCTCTTATGAAGGTGGTGCACCTGTGCATAGTGTGCATATGTTCAGAATTGTAATATCCACTTGATGCATTGTTCCTTTAATGAATATGAAGTGATCCTTCTTATATCTTCCTATTGGTTTTGGTTTGAAGTTTATTTAGTAAAATATTAGAATAGTGACACCTGTTTCTTACCCATTCACTTGGAATACTTTTTCCATGCTTTTACTCTAAGGGCAGTGTCTATAGTTGAGAGTGAACTGTTTCTTGGAAGCAGAAAAACAATAAATCCTATTTTCTCACCCAATTGTCTATGTCTCTTTATTGGGGAATTAAGACCTCTAACATTGAGTTACTATCAAAAGAAATATAATATTTCCTGTCATTTGGGGTGTTTTGTGATTTATTATTATTATTATTATTATTATTATTATTATTATTATACCCTTTTGAGTCACTGTTCTGGAAATGTTTATTTCCTGTGACCTTTTGGATTTTGTCATCCTTCTTCTCAGACTGGAGTATCCAGAATCCACTGCAGAATTGGCTTACTGATCATAAATTCATTTAATCTGCTTTTTAAACAATATTTGATTTATTATTTTATCTTATGTGTGAGTGTATTGCCTGCATGTATGTGAGTACACCTGTGTCATATAATGCTGAGGAGGTCAGAAGAGGGCTTCAGATTCCCCTGGAACTGGAGTTAAGGATGGTTTGCAGAAACCATGTGGGTGCTGGGAATCGAACCCGGGTCTTCTGTAAGAGCAGTAAGTGCTCTTAACTGCTGAGCCATCTCGCTAGCCCTTAATCTGCCTTTATCATAAAAAGTTTTCACTTCTTGAATTTCAATAGGTAGTTTTAATGGGCATAATAATTTAAGTGGACAAATACGGTCTTTCAGAACTTAGAATACATCTTTCCAGACCCTTCTGGCTTTACAAGTTTCTATATAATAGACAGGTGTGTTACTTTGGTGGGCTTGCTTTATAAGTGATCCACTGACCTATACTGAGTAATCCAATTTCTATACCTTGCTTCTCACACTGATTTTCTCTTTTCTGCATGATCCATTGGTGAGGCTTTCCAATGAGGTCATTATTTGGCTTATTAGGTTTTTCATTTCCAGAGTCACTTCAGTTTGGATTTTCTTCAGTAATTTATCTTTTTGTTGAATTCTATTTTCATATTTTGGAATGACTTTCTTATTTCACTCATCTCTTTGCTTTTGTTACTTTTGGAGTATAATGATGTCTCCTTTGAACTACTTGAACAAAATTATAATAATTCTCTTGAATTCTTTGTCTGGAAGTTCTTCCAGGTCATTTTCATTAAGTGGTATTACTATGGGATTAGTTTCTGGAGGAGACATGTCTCAGTTTTCAAGTTGTTTTTGTTGCTCTGATGAGACTTGCGGACGTGGAATAGTTTGGTAGTTGCAGTCTTTTTCTCTTTCTTTCTTTCTTTCTTTCTTTCTTTCTTTCTTTCTTTCTTTCTTTCTTTTCCTTCCTTCCTTCCTTCTTTCTCTTTCTTTCTTTTTTTTGAGACAAGGTCTCAGTGGCATTTACAATGTGTAGGAAATAACTACTGAGTAGTAGGTTTGAGATGCCCTTTATCCTCTGTGAGTCTGGTGCAGGAAGTTCCAGAGGGGCATAGTTGGGACTAAACAAGGTAAGACAGGGCCCCTACTTGCTACAGAATGCAGTGCCTGCTGGGCTGTTGGGACAATTTCCTGGGAGCTATAGGGAGGCTTGGTGCAGGAGGTCAGGGTTGGCGCTTCAAGTACAGTTTCCCCACGATGTTGGATCTTCTTGTAGAGAAAGCAGAGAACCTGAAGCCATGCAGGCTGGGCTCCTTGTGCAGGAGGTTCCTGGTTGGCATAGATGGTTCTAAGCACTAGAGACCAGGGCTTCTTTCTTCCTGCAGGAGGCTCCTTGCCTCTTTATGGCCCTAAGCAGAGAACATAAGGTTTATGTGTTGCCAAGGGCAATGAATGTTGGGTTCCTGTTGTAGGGGATTACTGAAAGGTGTAGGTGGATCTCAACAAGGGGAGTTGGGTGCAAGAGCTTCCGTGGCCTGGGATTCCTGAAGCAAAATTCCTTAACATCAAGGGTAGCCTGTGTGGGAATCAGGCTGGTGCCCTTTACCCTACCAGAACTGTTTCAGGATTCATTTTCTTTGTGTTTGTTCTGTCTCCTAAGAATGCTTATTATGCTTAATTTGTTTTCTATGAGGATCTAATAACTCATCTTTGTGTTTTGTTTTATTTTATTCCACCCATAAGTGGTTAGCTACTATATCTTATGAACTCACCACCTCCTGAGGATATTCTTTCTGGCAACATATAATTGGAATTTTGAAAAGGTCAAAGCTTATGTTGGGCATTTCATGGTAATCTATAAAAGACTGGATGGGATCTAGTCCAGCATATAAACCTCAGGCATTACAGAGCACATTAAGATTTTCCTGGCTTATGCTTCCACAGGTAGGAGGATTGGAAACAAGTAAAAATCTGACCAAACTGAAAACCCACAGACTCTTTAAATGTATATCAGAAGACAGGTCACAAGGTAAACCAATGTCCCAAAACTGAGAAGAGAAAAAGTAAAAAGAAAGAATAATTCTTTTCTGGAACAGAAACTCATAAGTGGAAGCCTCCATGGAAAAAGATCCCAGATTCCAAAAACCTACACAGTCCTTGATGAATTGCTGGAGGCTTAGTGTGAACAGGACTGAGAGGAGGGTTTCCAGAGGGCCCTTCGAGGAACAAAGGATTTCCCAACTCTTATTTCCTTCATATTATGAGTTTTTTACTTTATTAAACCTAAAATTGTTGTACAATTTAAATGTAAATTAGCACAGAAAGGGGATAAAGACCAAATGCATATCATTTCTAGTCCTTTGATAAAGTAGTTCTTCATTGGACATAGGCATAACACCACACTCATACACATAAAAACATAATAATAAATAAAATATTTTTAAAAATATAGATTCAGCTATCAGATGGAGTCCTTTATCAGAAATATGCTCCAATGTAATTAGGTGATACAGTTGAGAAGACAAAGAGATGATCACTAACTTTCAGATATGTGTGTTAATCAATACATTATAATGTAGGTGCATAGTAAGCCTATGCATTCTAGCCCCATATTAATAATCTTGACTATGTTACTTTCTGAAAGCAACAGTGACCAATATATATTCTAGAAGCCAACTGAAGTATCTACCCCCCTTCTCTCTGTTATCAGAATGGCAAAATCACTAAAATTGTGTCTTTCCATCAATTTGTATCTCAATATGAATATTGCATGAATTACTACCACAGATACAGCTGACTGAGAGTTGACCTTAAACAAACAGGAACCCTATCCTTGCTGGTGTTTCTGTACCACAATCTACTAAACTGAAAGCAAGAACTTGCTAATAATTTACTATCAATACATAGTAAACTTAAAACAAAAAATCAAAAGAAAATTGACCATATAAGTCATGATAATTGAAATAATCTAAGAAGCAACTTTCTAAAAATTAAATAGAGCCTTTCCCTCCTTTGTTCCAATGATCCCTGAGCTATGAAAATGGAAAGTTTCATATAGATGCCCTATTCAGGGATCAGTTTTCTGAAGTCTCTTGTTTTAAGCATGTTGGTCAGTCATGAGTTTCAGTGTTAATCATCATCTCCTGCATAAGGAAGGGTCTCTGGTGAGAGTTGAGATGCATTAACATATGGGTAAACATTAAGTCATTAGTAGTCAGTTTAATACTATACGTATTCAGTGGAAAACTAGTATTAGTCTATTCTTTATGCCATGTGACCTGACAAACTTCATATCTACACCTGATATCAATGTAAGGCGTGAGATCAGAGCCCGATTGGTGGACAACCACAAGGAAATTAAGTTTGCCAGACAGCTGATCAGTTACTCATATGAACTCACAGTGATAGTTTACACCATGCACAAGTCCCATGTAATCTCAAACAAGACAAAATTTCAGCCTACATATGGAGAAGTGAATAAGAATCCCCAACCCTCCCTCAGGAACTATTGGCAGCAGATGGCTGTTGGGAGACTGAGACTTAGTCTCTCTCATGGCTGGATTCTTGGCAGTTTAACCAGCTTCCAGTGGATGGAACCACACTGAAGAACATTTAGGGACAGAAATTCTGAGAGAGAGAGAGAGAGAGAGAGAGAGAGAGAGAGATTAACTTAGGTGGGATCAGTAAGGGAAGGTACAGATAGGAGAGGGATCTAAATACCATCAAATTATATTGTATGAAAACTGAAGAAATTCAACAAAGAATAAATCATTCAAAAAAATTTAAGGCCGGGCGTGGAGGCACAGGCCTTTAATCCCAGCACTCAGGAAGCAGAGGCAGGTGGCTCTCTGTGAGATCAAGGCCAGCCTGGTCTACATAGTGAGTTCCAGGACAGCTGGGGCTACAGGAAGACCCTGTTTCAAAAAAAAAAAAAAAAATTAAGAGAAAATGTGAACACATTTGAACTGCGAAGCAGAATAAATACTTTCTCCATTAAAAAATTAAATCTGATGTACAAGAAATTTACATATACATGAACATAGAATTCTCCGTAATTCTTGGCTTGAATTTTTGAATGGCTGTTCCAAGTAAGAGTTTTCCATTCTAAAATGGTTTTCACTGAGTAATTCCCAAATAATATTTTTACCCTAAAAGACAACCATCCTAACTATAAATTCGGGTTTCTGAGTATGATCACCAGGTAAGGCCTCTCCAGCAGCATGACATTAATTTCTGGTTTTCTGTGATAATGACTTTTCCCTAGGCATCTTTAGGTTCAATGTTGTGCTGTTGCAGCAAGGTCACTTTTTTTGCACATTTCCATTGTTTACTTAATAGCTCTCCTGCCTTAGGGTTAGAAAGATCTTCAACCATTTCCTTACTGGCTGTGCTCTGAGGGTTTGGGACTTCCAATTCTTCTCACTTATAACCTGACTGATGATGATAACTGTGTACAACTTAACAGATACACAAAGCTCAGCCAGTCTAGATTAGGCAAAATTCTCCTCAGTGAGAGCACATAACTGCTACAAGCTTTTTCAGCAGTTTTTGAATGAGCTTGATAAGATGTGTGATTTTCCCCTGTCTTCAGTCTCTAGTTGATCATAGCCTCCTCCTTGCCAGCAGTACTTTAACTGTCAGTGCCAAATGTCCAACCTTGCCATCTTCTCCCACATTTATTTTTTGTGAGTTTTGCTTTTAGCAGTTTGTTCTAGTTTGTTCTTCATTGCTATAACAAAACACTCTGACCACTACCAACTTGGGGAGGAAAGGGTTTATTTAGCTTACATATCCTGGGTCACAGTTAATCTGGGAGCCCAAGGTAGGAACTCAGGGCAGGAACCTGGAGGCAAGAGCTGGAGTGCAGGCCATGGAGGAATGCTACTTACTGGCTTGCTCCCCTGGCCCCTGCTCAGCCTGATTTCTTGTGCAATACAGGCCTGCCTGCCCATGGGTGGCACCACCCACTGTGGACTGGCCCTCTCACATCACTCATCGAGAAGATGCCCCTCAGACATGCCACAGGCCAGTCCAATAGAGGAAATTCCCCAATTGAGGCTCCCTCAATCCAAGTGTGTCAAGTCGACACTAAAGCTATCCAGCACACAGTTCATCAGTTTCTCACATAATTATGAGGGGACATACCCTGTATTAGTCACTTTTCTGTTGCTGTGATAGAAACACTGACCCAAGCAATTTATAGAAGGAAGAGTTTATTTGAGCT
>NW_008334005.1:2504609-2511791 GCF_000622305.1 Nannospalax galili
AGGGGAATTACAGCCCATCATGGCAAGGAGGCATGGTGGCTGGAGGTGGCTGGAGCAGGAGCAGCAGAAGCTAAGCTCTCATATCATCATGCAGGAAGCAAGAGAGCAACTGGAGATCTGGCAAGGCTTAAAATGTCTCTAAGCCCACCCCCAGTGATATGCTTCCTCCAGGATACCACACCTTCTAAAACCTCCCAAAACAGTGCCACCACCTGGGGACTAAATGCCCAAACACTTGGAGGCTGTGGGGGACATTTTCTTTCAAACCACCACATACCCTCATGCTCAACAACAGAAAAACAAAAGGAATTGTTTGAACTACAAAATGATAGTCAGTCCTCTTTAACAACCAGAAAACTCAGGAGAAGTTACATTCTCAGTGTCTAATGTACTGGTATTTTATTCATATCTAAATAAAGAAAACCAAAAGAAGAAAATACACAACTGTAGCACATCCTAGATATCTGTCCCATCTAAAGTGGGAAGAGTAAGATGAGAAAACCTTGTGGGATTCCTAAATCAAAGGCAAAGAGTCAAGAAAAACTGAGACCTAGTCAAATAAAAATAGGAATCCATTATATTTTTCTTTATTTTATTGAATTTTGTGCATTTCATAAAATATATCTTAATCATATTTAAAGCCTCTACCCTATATCCAATTCCCCATATCTCTGACATTCTGTCATATATGTTAAGAACTATCAAGTCAAGTTTCTGCCCCCAGATGTTCTTCAGTGTGAATTCATTCACTTGAGGCTAGCCAGTATATCTAATGTAACTCCCTTAAAAAAAGACATTCTCTTATCCAGGAGTGATAAGTTGGCAATAGCTCCTCAGCTGATTTTGGGGTTTCTTACATTTTTCCCCACATCTATGCCAGGGTTTTGTTTCATATAAGTTTGTATAGGTATTGTGCATGCTGTCATCATTGCTCTAAGTTCACATGAGCAAGTTTCCAGGAGGTGAAAACAGTTTCCTTGTGATAATCCACCATACCTAACTCTTACAGTCTTTCTTCAAGAGTTACTGAGCTTTGGATGGCAGACATTTAATATCAGATTACTATCCACAGACACACTCTCGGCAGTCTCTTACTTTCTACATTTTGGTCATTTGTGTCTTTCTGTCTTGATTACCATCTGCTGCATAAGGAAACTTCATTGGTGAGAGTTGAGATATGCGTTAAGATTCTTTGTACCCCCTGTTCTGTTAGGTTCTGTGAACCTTAGGTATAGAGCTTGCATTGTAGATGTGTCACTTTGGGCTGGGCATCTCACAGACACTTATTCTCTGTGTTTGGAAAGTTGTGGAACTCTAATGGTCACCATGTGTTGCAAAATTAAACTACATTGATGAGTGGTGAGAAATATAATTGTCTATAAATGTAAAGATACATATTTAACCTACAGTAAGAAATTATGTTTCTCTAGGGTTGTGACTGAGGTAGGTTTTTCTTTAGAATCTATGATCTTTCCGGTCATATGTATTTGGCTGCTTACACTACCACACATGCATTCTCTCCCACTGAGCAGGATTTAAGTCCAATTAGACAGCTATTGATTATTCCCAGGAAAAAATGTGCCACCACTGAACCAATAAAGGTAGTTTGCTGTACTGTTCACTACTGTTTTATACCTGGGTTGGATGATTGATTGATTTTCCTCCCTTAGCAGCTTTCATAGTATCCTCTGAAAGTATGTGAGATACTTTTTAGGGAGGAGGATTCCAGGTCAGTTCCAGCTCCATTGCTACAAGTCCTGTGTCCAAGTATGCCCTTTCTTCATCAATAGGGTATTACTCCAAAGTATAGGAGAACTCAAGAGCTGGGGCAATAGATACTTCCCCTCCTTTCCCCCTTGATAACAATTGTCTTTTACTATTCCCATCTCTTGATATCCTTCTTCCCCTTTACCCCCATCATCTCTTTCCATTTTTCTGACTTCAGGATATATGCTCACATATACAGGTTTGGAACTCAGATACTCAAATGAGGGAGAACACATGATGCTTGTTTATCTGAATTTGTGTTTTTACAAGAAAGTATAGCATTTTCTAGTTTTATCCATTTACCTACAAAGTTCATGGTTTCATTTTCCTTTAATGCTGACACTAAGTAGAACTCCACTATGTAAATACACCACATTTTCATCATCCATGAAGGACATTTGGGTTGTTTCCATTTCTTAGCTATTGTCAAAAAAGTAGCAACAGACATAGTTGCAAAATTATCTCTGCAGTATGATGACTCCTTTGGGTATATGTGAAGGACTGGTATAACCAGATCACATGTTCGATTTGTTTTTAGGTTTTTAAAAATATTTTATTTAGTATTTTTTATTTATGTATATGAATGCATTGTCTGCATGTATGTAAGTGCACCTGTGTCATGCAATGCCCACACGGGTCAGAAGAGGGCACCAGATTCTCCTGGAACTGGAGTTAGAGAAGGTTGTTAACCACCAAGTGGGTGCATCAAACCCTGGTCCTCTGCAAGAGCAGTTAGTGCTCTTAACTGCTAAACCAACTCACCAGGCCATATTTTTATTTATTTAAAGAGTTCTCCACACTGCTTTTCACAGTGGCTGCACCAGTTTGCAATCCCAACAGCAGTGACTGAGAGTTCCCCTTTCCAGGCATCCTCACCAGCATTTTGTGTCATTTGTTCTTTCGAGCTTAGCTCTTCTTACTGGGGTGAGATGAAATTTGAAATGGTTTTGATTTGCATTTTCCTAATTACTAATGATGTTGAACACATTTTAAGGTGTTTCTACACCATTTTTACTTACTCTTTTGAGTGCTTGGTGTTCCAATTCATAGCCCATTGTTTTTACTGGGTCATTTGTTCTCTTGTGTCTTTGTTTTTTGAGTTCTTTGTATATTCTGGATATTAATCCTCTATATGATGTGTAGTTGGTGAAGATTTTCTCTCACTCTGGGAGCTTCTCTTCACTCAATTGGCTCTTGCCTTTGCTGTACAGAAGTTTCTTAGTTTAAAGAGGAAGCACTTGTCAGTTTTTGACCTTATTTCCTAAGCATCTGATGTCATATTTAGAAAGTCCTTTACTGCACCAATATATTTTATGGTACTGCTTATATTTTCTTCTAATATTTTCCATTTTTCACATTTTGCATTGAAGTCTTTCATCCATTTGGAGTTGACTTTTGTGCAGAGTGATAGATAAGGGTCTAATTTTATTCTTCTACAGGTGCAGATACAGTTTTGCCAGAAACAATTGTTGAAGATGCTGTCTTTCATCCAATGTGTGTTCTTGGCAACTTTGTCAAATATCAGGTGGCTATAATTGCATACAGTCAGTTTGGGTCTTCTATTTTCTTCCTTGATTTACAAGTCCATTGTTGTGCCAGTGCTATGCTGTTTTTATGACTATAACTCTGTAACATAGTTTGGGATCTGGTATGGTCATCCCCTAGCATTGTTCTTTGGGTTCAGGATTACTTTGGCTATCCTAGATCTTTTGTGTTTCCATATGAGTTTTAGGAAGGGAAAACTGTCATAATTTAAATCACATAACTAAATACCTGTGTATAGCTCTTCTTTTTTACCATGTCTACTTTTCAATAACAGCAAAAACAGCAGCAATAACAACCAAATATAGAGCAAACTAAAAGGCAAGGAAAACAGAGACAAAGTAAACATCAGAAGGTGTGACAAGCATGATGGAATTATCACCCCAGGAATTTAAAATAACTATGTTAACGTCACTAGTAAATATATTAGGCAACATATGATAACAGTTGAAAATATGAGATGGAAATTCTAAGAATGAAAAATATGTGCCATGCTATAAAACATTGTACTCAAAATAAAGAATGCCTTCATAACCATGTCAGTGGACTGGGTAAGAGGGAGCATATATTTGAGTTTGAGAATTTTCTAATAGAAAAAAGCAAGAACCAAGAAGCAAAGAATAAAACACTCTAGGGAAAGAAGAAAGGAGAAGGGGAGGGGAGAGAAGAAAGGAGGAGAGAGGGAAGGAGGGCAGAATAGAGTAGATCAGAACAACAAGTAGAATAGAATAGAATAGTAGAATAGAATGGAATAGAATAGAATGGAATAGAATAGAATAATAGAATAGAATGAAATGGAATGGAATAGAATAGAATAGAATAGAATAGAATAGAATAGAATACAATACAATACAATACAATACAATACTACATTTAAATGAAGCAGGAAGGGAACTAAAAGAAGGTGCGAATGGGGGTTCTAAATACCCTCAAATAATATTTCCTAAAAGAAAAAATCAGAATAGAATAATAGACTGGACTAGACATCAAGATTCTCCAAGAACTGTGGGCAACCACAAAGTTTGTTATATAAATCCAATTAGAATACTAGGCGATTGTAAAGAAAAATAGACAAAAAATATTTAAAACTTTATGGTCCTTAAATAATTTCCCGCAAAACCACAGATCCAAAAATTAGACAATAACAAATACAGAGAGAGAGAGAGGGAGGGAGAGAGAGAGACAGAGACAGAGACAGAGACAGAGAGAGAAAGACAAGCTCCCAATATCCTGTGAACATTAAATGTCAACATAAGAATACAATAAAGAAATCTATGCTGCTAAAAGTGATAACTTTGAAGTGGTCCAATTCTTTGAACCTCACATTAGAATAAAAAAACAAAAACTTTACAACTCCTACATGTCCCACATGATGCTTTTACATCAGCAAGGTCTTCTGCTTTTAGTTTAGAGAAAAAAGCATCATTAGTTACCAGGTAGTTTTCTTAGGTTGTAGTCCAAGTTTTCTGGGTGCTTTAGTGTAAGATCAGTCTGTAGCTACTTTTTACAACTTAGCTGGCCTTTTGCCTTCTTTGAGCATACCCATCCAAAACCTGAGTTATTGTTTATTCCTATCACCAAGGGAAGGCCACAATGATACAGCCCAGGGAAGGTTAAGTAGAAATTTTATTTTTTACTGCTATTTTTAATTAACATCTCTGCCTGTCTCTAGCTATTCTTCAATGGCAGTAGTACGCTCACACTAACGGGTTACTCTCTTGGCTAGATTTAACAAGCTCTCTAGTGTTTTTAAATTACGTGGGGTGTGTGTGTGTTTGTGTGTGTGTGTGTGTCTGTGATCATGTGTATATGCACTTGAGTGAATGTACAAAGGGGCTAGAAAGTGTATTTAATGCCCCTAGTACTAGAGTTACAGCTATTTGTGAGCAACCTGATGTGAGTGCTTAGAACAAAACTCATGCCCTCTGTAAGAGCAGATATCACTCTGAACTGTTGAGCCATCTCTTCCACCCCTTTTAAAAAACCCATGGTTTCATTTTATTTCTATAATTTCTGTATAGTGGGATGTTAGCTCTCTCACATGAAAGAAACTGAAATTTTATTTCTGAAATTAAAGTTATGTTATTCCCAAATACTCTATAATAATTGCAACATAGAGTCCTGCTTTATACATCCCTGCTATTTTTGGTCCATTTTCCTATGCTAAAATACACACACACACACACACACACACACACACACACACACACACCACAAAAAATACACACACACACACACACACACACACACACACACACACACCACAACATATAATTAAAAACTACTAAAAATACCAATTGGTTTTGACATTCAACGCCTAGGGGGAATATTAGAAAAACACTAGTGAAGTCTAGTACATCACAAAAAGAGACTATCAAACGTGTCAACTGTTTCCTCATAAGCACCTGGTTGGGAAGCACTACCTTATTTAGCTGACTATAACCCAGTCCCTCAGCAGGAGCTTATTCACTTCCTTATCCATTTGCACCTTTGTGGAGCTGCTGCTGAGCGTTAGACCACCAATAATCCTCCACAATGGTCCTTACTGCAGTTCAGCTCTGCCTCGGGCCAGAGAGGAGCTGAGTTTTGCTCTTACCTTCTGTACCCACTGCTCAAGCTGCCCCCTAATCCAACAGGCTCCAAACACTTCTTGCATGCCCACTTTTCTCAGTAATGACTTTCTTTCCTCTGTTATACCTAATATTCATGTAGATCTCAGCTAGTGAAAACCAAATATCTCTGATAGCTCATCTGAGACAGTCCGTCAGTTTCTCTACTTCACTGGCATTCATACAGATCCATCACCAAGGAGGGATGTTACCATATACCATATAAAAGAAGACAGACATCCTGGAATTCCCTCCAGAATGTCCCACCCTCTAAAGGCTCCAGCTTTGTTTCACGCCTTATCACCCATCACACCTGTCATGAAATTGTTACCATAGCAAGGAGGCCCTTTTCATAGTGATGCTTAGTTTTAAATGTCAACTTGATACAATGTAGAAACACCTAGAAAGAGTGTTTAAATGAGGGAATATCTCAATTGTGTTGGTTTGTGTACATACTTGTGAGGGAATTTCTTAGCTGGATTGAGGTGGGAAGATACACTCTGAATATGGGCAGCACATTTCATGGGATGATACATGGACTGAACAAAAAGGAAAGTAACTGGCATACAATTCATTCTCATTCTGCTTCTGTCTCTGATTCTCTCTCTCTCTCTCTCTCTCTCTCTCTCTCTCTCTCTCTCTCTTTCTCTTTCTGTGGATGTCACTATCTGCTTCAATTTCTTACCTTAATATCTCTGTAAGGATGGATTGTTTGCTAGAATTGTAAAATCAGAGTATTTTATCACACAAACAGAAATGAAAGATCACCATACATACTACGTGTGTAATGATACTCACATCCTGATTGCATCCTCAGAAAATCCAGGCTCAGACAGGTCAGTATAGTTTTCAAATATTACTGCCCATTGCAGAGGTCATGCAGTTACTTCTCCCAAACTCGTCTTTGATTCTGTCAGTGCCTGTTGAGATGCCAGGTATGTTGCTTGGTTTTCCTATACAGACATGAACAAATATCATATCACAGCAATCAGGGCTGTGACCAGTCCTTGTGTAGCTCCCAAGTGTGGCATAGGAAATTAACGAGCTTATGGGGATGACTTACAGGGTCATAGCTGACTCAAAGGCATATGTTCACTTAAACGTCTACCCTAACACGGAAAGTTGTATCCCTGGAGATATTTGTGGGTAGCGTGTCTTTCTCCCCTAGCAACTGTTTCATATATATATATATATATATATATATATATATACACACACACACACACACACACACACATATATATATATATATGCATAAATACAC
>NW_008334005.1:2511812-2511929 GCF_000622305.1 Nannospalax galili
AATCTTGCAAGTTTTATTAGCTCTGATACTTCAGACATTTCCCTCTCACTTCAGTAGGGAATACATCAGTTTGGAGAGAGAGAGAGAGAGAGAGAGAGATAGAGAGAGAGAGAGAGA
>NW_008334005.1:2511941-2518354 GCF_000622305.1 Nannospalax galili
CACTGACAGGAAAGATCATTATAGCAATATCTAACCCAGTCCTGAAATAATATTAATCCATATATGAACAAACACAATACTGTTATGATCTAAACATCTCTTTAGAAGTCCACAGACCAGTATCATCACCAAGAAGGTTAAATTTCAGCATGAGTTTTGGGGGAGACATTCAAACAATAGCAAGAAACTTGGTTGCAGCCAGATAGACTGAGCCATGTAACTCAAACTACCTAAGATAATTAAGGAAAGTTGTATGTTAGACATTTAGAAATTCCTATAACTTCATAGCAAACATCTCTCACCCCTTTCTCCATGCTTTGTTGAATTCAGATATGATTCCTTTTAAAACTGAATCTATTTTGAATTCAGGGTAAGCAAGCCAAGAAACTATAGCATCTAGTGCTGATATTATGTCTCTGGAACCACGCCTGCCCCTACTGGCTCCAGATTTCTTGGGCTATGCTGCTGTTAATTGTGGTTTCTATTAATTGGAACATAAAAATGGTCATCTTTCTAAGAGAAAGGAACTAATGTTTAGGAAATGTGTTTGAGTTGCAAACCAGTTGTGTCAGGACCTATGCAGAAATCACTCCAACTAAAACCTCCTAAAAAACCCATGTAGCGTTCACACTGTTTCCATCTTTATTAGAAAACTAAGGCTGAGAAAATGGAAATATCCTTGCTGGGGGCTAAAATTTTAGCAGAGTGGTGTCTTTTTGGATACACCATATTACCTATGCAGTCATCATATATAATATCTAAAAGGACCTATATGTGGGGATTCATATATCTACATTGGTTTTCAACCTTATTCTGAGGAGACTTGTTTGTGTTTGTGGCATTCACTTCTAGCACTAGTATTCCCCTAGATCTATTTATTTTGCAAGGGTGCTAGCTTTAAGAAAGCACTATCATAAGACTCCTTGAGTGGGTGTCATTCTAAATATTTACTAGCTGGTGACAATATTGAAATTTAACGCTGGGAGAATGGGACCCAAACTAGGCACTTGGTGATGATTCTGGAAACAGAGGTTAAAATCTTCCAAAGACAGACTGTCTCTTCTGCTAGTCTAAGACAGGCCCCGGGGATATTATTAGTCTCTTTAACATCTGTGAAGGAATTAAAGTTGAAACACAGGCCAGTGGCCTCATACTGGGGAAGTGAGATATAACATGCAACCAAAGAAATCTAATCAACAGGAACAATGCTGCTGTGCCTTTCTTTTCAATTGACTCTGTGCATGTAAGAGAAAGCAGGCTTTGTCATTAGCACTGACAAGGAGCAGTGGCAGATCTGAAGACAGTAATACTGCAGCAAAAGCATTAACCAAAGCACCCACAGTGTTATATAGCTTTGAACTACAGAGAATAATGAGTCTCTGTCGTGATTTGTTTTTGAAGAAGAGAAGTACTTAAAGAGATGGTAAATAGGCTTTGTTTTGAATATTCCAGCTTTGTGCCTAGATCAAATCATGTAATCATTCTTTGTAGAATATTTTTATCTACTTCTAATAAGTTGCTGAATATTCTAATTTTGGAGCAGAGGTTATTCTTGTTTATTGCTGCCTTAAACAATGAAAGATGCAAACTTGACCACCGAAGACCTCAATAATTAGCATCTTGAAATCGTGAAATTTAGCCTCTCATAAAAACCACAGAGATCACAGAGTTCAACCTATGTGCTGCAGAGATGAATAAACTAAGACCCAGAAAGGTGAATATGACTTTGCTCAAGGTCACAGTGCTTGTCTGTAGCTGGAGTGGAACAAGATCAGAGGGCCCTTACACTCCATCCTTGCAATTGTAACACCACCACATAAACAAGCTGCAGATAAGTGCATTAAGTGTCACAAACAGCAAGATACTGTAGGTTCACATTTATATGTCTCTATGGTGTGCAAAATTCTCAAAGCTTTCCCAAATTTTAAAAGATGCGTAGAGTGCCAACAACATGGTGGTATATACATGTATATATACACATGCACACATGCACACACATACATGCACATTCTCACATATAGAAAAACATGATGCTCTGCTGCTTCTCAGAGATGTGTCGATACATTTTTGATGACTTTCATATATAATACAATGTAGGTCATAAAGAAAATGTATTTCAGTATTTAGCTGAAGACTTCATTCTATTACAAACATGGGTTCTCTTTAGAGATTACAAACCATATAACATTGTATTCATTATAAATTACATATACATATTTTAATACTTCCATTACAGGAGAATAGTAAATCATAATTGCTATGCAACTGGGCTTTAATATCTACGCCAACAAATGCCCTAATTATCCTGCCGTTTCTTATGTTGCCTTTGCACATTTGCTTTGCTGGCAAGCTCACTTAAAATATAATCTTGAAAAACTACTTAGCTTTTATTAGATCTAACTATTAAAAAATGGCTAGGTACATTTTAAAAACATTCTATTCAATCCCTTGTGCTCACAATCTCTATTTTCAGTATGTGGAGGTACCTGTAAGTCAGTCCCGCCTCTTTGCTCATACTTGCCATGTCCTAAAGCAGAGGGTGTAAAGTGCGGCTGACAACACCTGGAATCCTACTAAAGACATGATCTATACCTTGTTATCTGCTTCATCAAAATTTATTCAACCCATTTCTTGGACTGTAAAGTACCAGCTGCCAAAGGTAAGATGTCTATTGCTACTAATAATAGCTGTAACCAGCATTTATGGGTATATTGTAGAATACAAAGAAGTCACATATTTTATTTCATTTTAAATTTACAAAACAACTTTGACAGAAATACTATTTTCACATTCACTAAAAATATGTGGCCATCTGATCCTTTATAATTTTATATATAAATAGTGTATGTAAAATAACATTTATAAGTTAATGACTCATACACATAAATCACCAGAAAGAATAATTGATAATATAATTGGCTGAGATCCTATTAACGCTGTCTAAAATATTCCTAATATATATGTACAATAGAACCTCTACACCTCAGGCTCATGTAACATAGCAGAGAACACTAGTGTATTCCTCAACCCCCATAGCAAAGCTTCCTCATGCAAGAGAGGGCGATGCACAAAAACGGCCACAACTGACCAAAGTGTAGAGAACAAGAGACTGCACAGTGTATGCCCCTGGATAGGACTCCTATATTAAACCTCATCCACCCATGGCTCATGGACCATGGCAGAAAAGAGGGAGGAAATGTTGCTAGCATTGGTGTTAGTGAATAAGGATACAGTCTTCCAGGCCTCTGGGAATTTGCTCATGTGAACTTACAGCAATGGTGACAGCATGTAGAAGACCCATGAAAACTTAATCATACAAAATTGCAGCATAGAACTGGGGAAATGGGCAGGAGCCCCAAACCTTAGCCGAAAATCTATTGACAGCTGATTACTGCTGGGAGAGGGAGAGCTGATCTTCTTTAAGGGAGTGACTCTAGATAGGCTGACTAGACTCCAGTGGATGAACTCATACTGAGGGGCATCTGAGCACACAAACTTGACTGGATAGACCTTAACATATATGACGGAATGCTTGAAATCTGGTAGGGGTCTATGGGGGGTGAAGATGGCAGATGGGGTCTATATTAAGATGTATTTTATGAAACACATGAAAATTCAATAAAAATACACATCAAAGAATAAATAAAAATAAAAAAATAAAAATCCTGTTGTATATCAAAATCATCTTCATTTTTAATATGAGAAAAGCAACATTTAGGAAATATCAGTCATCTGTCAACTTCATACAACTAGTAAGTAATGCAGTTGCACTTGAATTCTACTGGAGTAGACAACCATTAACTAAAAGTATAGTTGAGCTGCCTTATTTAAAGAAAAATGGCATGATGAGAAACAGGAAATCACATCTAAAATAAAAATACTTATTTCTATTCTGTTGCTATTTATAATGTATATACTGTTGTTGACTGATTATACATGAATGTTTTCTGCTGGCCTCAAAGATGATGTGCTAATGCATGATGTCCTTTCTGTAAATATGTAAAACGGAGAGAGGATTTCAAAGGATTCTTCAATAGGTACATACATGTCACTGAACCTGAGTGATGGCAGACTTTCAATCTGGTTATCTACCATACATAATAATGCTGAGTGTGCTAGGTGAGCCATATTGTCTCTTTCTGAGCCACATCCCAGTTCGAGTGCTGGACAGCTAACCTTAATGACCTGCCTCAACTTCTTTATGAGCTCTCTTCTGTTCATGTGGCTAAGTAAGCTGTAGGAAAAGGAGGCTGGGGATTTATTCTCAATTATATTTGAAAAGATCTTTGTGGCCATGTCACTGTGGATAATCTGTGGCCTTCTGATCTGCAGGTGTCTCAGAATTCTAGAAACCAACTGCTTGTTCCCTACTCACATACAGAAAGGACTTCAATCTGTTAATCATTTAGAGACACAGCTGTACTTTACAGTATTTCTGAATCTTGTCCATTTCTTTGCATACAGTCCATTTATAAAAGTCTCCTCAGCTCTGCCATCCTCCAGTCATACAGCTCATGATGTCAGACCCAAGCCAAACGGCCACAGTAACTCCTCTGTCTCCAGGATCTGTGGGCTTTCCATTATATGTGTCACTTTTCCATAAGAAAGGGTTTTCAACTTGACTTTTAAACATGTCAGATGTAACTGAGCAAGAACAGGCAAGTGACTGATAATCAGCATTCCAATCACCGTATAATTAGATATTTGTTGCCACACTGTTGGGCAGAGCACAGCACTGAATTTAATCCAGGAGCGATGAATATTTAAGATGTCTATCAAAATCAACAGAATAATCTACCTATAAACATTGATGTCAACTTCCATCTCATCTATGATAACAAAAGGCCCTTAAATAGCCACCACTGGCATTATGGGTTATGGCACATTTTTTTATATTTCCATTTTATTTCCTCATGCTCAATTCTGCTTCTCTTTAGCTGGGTGATACTTATGTAATCTTTCTTGAAGTAGAAATAGAACACATCCTATGAAGTAATCCAACTCTTAATTTTCAAAAATTTCCCATGGATACTGACTGTTTTGTGGTACTTAATAAATACTGGTTTCACTTTTGTAAAATTTTTGCCATTTTTAACAAGATTTTCTCTTGTTTCCTTTTAGCAGCCAGGGCAAAATGACAGGAAAAGCTACTGTTTTTTAAATAAAAAATCTTATCCACTTAGTACAGGGAACCATGCACAAGACTTCCTAATGACAATGGGAAGGCAAGATATAAACAAGGTTGACTCTGCCACACCTATTTTGTGACCTCTAATCCCTTGCAAAGGCAGACATGGAGTTATACATCCTACACCTTTGGAAGGCACCCACAAATATAAATGTCACTGACAACAGAAGAGCTCCAACCTCAGCTCCCTGAGATGAATACTCTAAAGTGAAACTTTGTAGAAAGTATAAGAGTCAAATAGGAGAATCTTACACAGACACGCTGTACTCTGAATGCAGTTAAGGAAAGTCAAACCTGATGAACTTTACCTAAGCTAGAACCTTCTAATCTTAAGATTAATCAATGATAAATCCTTGACCAACTTAGTGTCTATTATATAATATGCCCAGACAATAATCTTAGAAGTAATGATGGTTTCTTTATAAATACCATTTCTTATAATAGGTAAACATAATTTTCTATAGAACAATAAATTGAACTAGGTGGGTATTTGTCCAAATGCACTTAATGCCAAACAGAATCAAAGTTATCTTTGAGATATTTTCCACCCAAATACTGGAGCAGCTGCTTCTGTGAAGACAGATTCTCTTTTCATTGTGTGCTTTTCTTTTGCAATAGTGCAGCTTTCATTTGGTTTGATTTGCCTTTCAAACCCTACTCACAGTTTCATATCTAACTCGTTTGGGCTCATTAGTTGCTAGGCTCTTTATAAATAATAATAGGATAGTAGTGTTGAGAGCAGGCATTGAGATCAAGTGGCCATACTTCAAGCCTAGGTATGTTATCAGACTGAGAAAATTAATTGCTCACTGTTACGGTTCTGAGATAAAGTGTCTCTCGCAGGTACATGTGTTTGGATACTCCTTCCTCAGCTGCTGGCAGTCTTTTGGTAGACTGTGGAACATTTTGGAGTTGAAGCCGTGCTGGCAGAAGTGAATTGCTCGGGGAGGGGCAGGTATTGAGGTTTAAAGCCTCAGTAAAATAGTGTAAAAGTGAATCATATCCTTCTACTTTGATGCAGCATTGTGTTTAAATGAATTTAGAGGAACAATGGTTACCGAAGACTTATTAGTTTAGTGTCCTACACATAATAGGAATTGAATAGTGGTATTTTGAACTATGTTAATGAATCTCTTGTGAGATACAGCTTCAGTCTCTGAAGTTACAGAACTTTGTTTACACTCTCTCTCAAACTAAAATTAAAATATAAGTAATATAATTAATA
>NW_008334005.1:2518538-2523257 GCF_000622305.1 Nannospalax galili
TATATTAATATATAATAATGTAATATTTTTTATATATTAGTGTTCCTCCAAGATTAATTTATAGAAATGGTTTAGGAAAAGTTACAAAGTGAATGACATTAACTTTCACTTGTTCTTATACATTATGCAGATGTGGCTTTTAACAATTTCCCCCAGTTTTATTAAGGTTTATTTAACAAAGAAAATTTTACATTGATGGTTAAGAGCACCTGCTGCTCTTGAAGAGGACACAGGTTTGGTTCCTCCATCTGCAGGGTGGTTCACTGCAGCCTGTAACTCCAGTTCCAGGAGATCTGGTGTCCTCTTTTGGCCTTTGCAGGCACTAGGCAGGCACATGCTGTGCATATACATAGGCAAACACTCATAAACATATCTACCCTCCAAAATAAACCTTTTTAAAAAATCATATATATTTAAGGGATATGTAGTGGTTTGAATGAGAATGTCCCCCGTAGGCTCAAAGTATTTGGACATTTTGTCGCTGGATGGTGGTGGTGTTTTGGGAGGTCTTAGAAGGTGTGATGACCTTGCTGGAGGAAGCACGTCACCGAGAACAGGATTAGAGAGTTCTTAAGCCCTGCTGGATATCCAGGTTGCTTTCTGTTGCTTCATGTGTCTCCTTGAAAATATGAGTACTTATTTTCTGTTCCTTCTCAACCACTTCGTCATGCCTTCCCACCATGACAGATTCTAATCCCTCTAAAACCTTGCTTTGGTCACTGTTTGGTCACAACATTAGAAAAGTAACCAATGCAGTATAGAATCAGATGCTCTGGCATTATGGATACGTTGTGAAAAAAAAAAAACCCAGCAGTCTAGTTAATATATGCAGTTCCTTTTTAAGTGGTAACATCTCATATAACTTATTTGACATTTTCAAGTACATAATTCATTTTTATTATCTATGTTTAGGACATGGTACTAAAATCTGCCTTTTTTAATTTCTGAACCCTTTAGGTACTCAGCACTTTGTGTAAATAGCTTATTTCATTTAGCATAATGTCACTCAAATTCACCTATATTGTCACAAATGACAAGCTTCCATTCTTTTACGAGTGGTGTTCCACTAAATAACTGCTCACATATGTGTGTGCATGCATATATATACATATAATGTATCTATATATAGTGAACACAATTTGATTCCACATTTTAGTTACTGCAAATTATGTTACAATTAACCCCCAATCATACTATTATTTCAATATTTTGATTTTAATTTCTCTGAATATATACCCAGGATCATTGTGGCTGGACTATAACAGTTTTATTTTTAGTTTTCTTGAACATCTGAAACAATATTTTATATAATACATAACCAAATGTACCTTTCCTTGTACCCCTTTCCTTTTTCCCAATATACTTTCTGACAATTACGTTTTGTCTTTTTTAAAAATTTTATGTGTATGAGTGATAAGTCCAGTGCCCGTAGAGGACAGAAGATGGTGTTGGATCTGGAACTGGAGTTACAGACAGTTGTTAGCTGCCTGTGGGTGCTGGGATTCAAACCTGTGTCTTGTGCAAAAACAGCCAGTGCTATTAACTGCTGAGACATCTGTCCAGCCCCGTATTTTGTCTTCTTGATAATGAATAGTCATTTTGCCTGGAGTAGGTTGGTATCTCCCTATTGTTTTGATTTTCATTTCCTTAATGTTTAGTGATGTTGTATGTTTTGCATTTATCTGTGTGTCCCTAATGTTTACCTTTGATATGTGACTCCTTGCATCCTTTCCCTCTTTTTACTTTTTTTTTATTTTTGAGAATTTCATTTGTGTATATAATAACATATGACCATATTTATCCCAAATTTCCAAGTACATTCCCCATACCCTTCCAACATGCTCCTCCAAATTGCTTATCTATTTTTGATAACTCAATATATCCTGTTAGTACTACCTACATGTAAATAGGTGTGGGATCATCCGCTGGAACATGGAATGTACTAGTGACCATACGCTCAAAAAAGGATTCTCCTTCTCCCAGTAGCTACCAACTGCCATTGATAGCTTCCTTATTAAGTCATGGAGCCTGGAGATCATCAGTCCCATCTACAACAGGATACCAAAATTTTGACTGGTTTATCTTATGTAGGTAATCACAAACTGCTGTGAGCTCATGAGTATAATGACTATTTCATGTCTGATGACAGCATTTCACTGCACTCTTCCCTATCCCTGGGCTCTCCACATTCTTTCCTCATTCTTCCTTGCTATTCCCTGAGCCTTGGTAGTGAGGATTTTATATACATATACAGTTTAGGTTTGAGCACTCAATCTCTTGTTCTCAGGACTTTAATTGTTTAGGCATCTCTGTTGATTCCTGCCAACTGAGGGGAAAAAAAGGTTCCCTGATCAAGGTTGAGACCAACCGAACCCATGCCTGTTGCAACCAGGAGCTGAATTCAGAAATATGGTTGTTTTCCCTGTTTCTAAATAGCTTATTTGTTTTAAAGTTATTTAACTTGAATAATTTATATACTTTGGTTATTCAACCCTCAATGGATATATGACTGCATGTATTTTTCTTATTCTATAAATTTTCTTCTGTTTCATTATTTCTTTTATTCTAAACATAAGGTTTTATTTCAGTGCTATGCTGGTTGGCTATATTTTCTTTGTTTCTTGTACTTTTGTGGTGTCATCAGGAAAGCCTTAATCAAAAGGATCAAATTCAAGAAGCTTTCCCCCATGTTTTCTCCTACTTGGTTTATGGTTTCAGGTAAACCTTTAAGCACTTAAACATTTACTTAAGTAATAACCTTAAGTAATTACCTCAAGCAATAACATAAAAAAATAAAATATTTAAGAAATTTAACCAAGGAGGTAAAAGAACTGTGCTTTGAAAATTGTGAAAAATTGATGAAATAAATAGAAGCAGTTACTAAATAGAACAGTATCTCATGGACACTGTTTGAATAATTAATCATAAAAGGTCTGTATTCCTCAAAGCAATGCACTGATTCAAAACAATTTCTGTCAAAGTCCAAATGACATGTTCTATAGAAGTTGTAACTCCATCCGAAATCATGTACAGACCCAGAAAAGACTCAAAACAAATAAAGCAATCTTGAGAAAAGCTGGGAATAGCACATGGATGGATGTCAAATTATACCACAAAATGTACTGCAAATATTAGATAAAATTCTATAGCCCAAACAGTGTAATATTGTCATAAAAACAGACATTGAGCTAGCTATAGTGGCACACATCTCTGATCTTAGCACTTTTTTGGCTGAGGAAGGATTCTAACTTCAAATTAAGCTTCAACAATGGAACAAGAAGATGAGAAGGAGGAAGAGCAAAGAAACACAGTAAATAAATGTCCATTGTCATCTTCAGCAAAGTAACCAAGAACGTAAAGTAAGAAATAGGCAGATGCTTCAATAAGTTTTTTATCACTTGGCAACACATTAACTATCAACTACACTCCAAAATATACTCCTCTATGTTCTGTACATTATGGAACCAAATTGAAAAAAATAATCATTGACAGCATTTCAAACCACTATAGAGCCCTCTATTACAGTCAATTTAATCATACTGTATTTCTCCATCCACTGGAAATATCACCACTTCTAATGATCTGTCACTTAGGATGATTATTCATACTCAATAGTATATATTATAGCTAAAAAAATTACTAAAATGTCAACAAGTGGAAACAGTAAACATATGCCTTTAAAATTTTATAAATAATATTTGTGGGTCATAAATCCAGGCCTGTGTGGCTAAGGCCTCTGTTTGGTTGGGAGGTACATTTATTCATCCAAATGGTCACTTGGAAATATTAAAATGATATCAAACTAGTTTTAAGTATACAGGATGGTTACTTACATTGTCATTATCTTGTAGTTACTTGGTTCACTGGATACCACTTCTTCGTTCATATGGAACAAGGTCTTTCCTGTAAGATGTTAGGACTCATGGCAGCTCAATGCTTTAAGGCAACAATATAGAAGTAATCAATCATTGCCCTACTTACTAATGATGCTGAGCACTTTTTAAGATGTTTCTTAACCATCCTTATTTCTTCTTTTGAAAACTCTGTTCAGATCATTAGGCCATCTTCTAAAGGGGTCTTTGTTTTCTTGATTCTTTGTTTTATGACTTCTTTATATATTCTGGATGTTAAGCCTCTGTCAGATGTGTTGTTAGTGAAGATTTTCTCTCACTCTTTGGCTTTTCTCTTCCCTTCTTTGGTTGTTCCTTTTGCAGGACAGAAACCTTTTAGTTTAATGAGGTTCCACTTGTTGTATGATGACTGTAATTCTTGCTCAACTAATGTCCTATTTAGAAAGACCTTTCCTATGTTTGTATCTTGTAGGTTACTGCCAATGTTTCTTCTAACAGTTTCAGAGTTTTAGGTTTTACATTGAGCTCTTTGATCCATTTGGAGTTGACTTTTGTGCAAGGTAAAAGATATGGGTCCAGACTCCTATATTAAATTCCACCCACCCAGGACTCGGGGACTATTTTGAAAGAGGGGGAAAATTGATTTTAAAAGTCAGGGAGGAGGTATATGGCCATATGGAAATAGAGTCCTACAATCTCCTGGGACCTTGCTCATATGAACCCACAGCAATGGTATCAGCATGCACAAGACCCATGCAAACTCAAGCAGACAAAAACCCAGCATAGAACTGGGGACATGGACAGCAGACTCCAATGTCAGCTGAAGAAATACTGGCAGCTGATTACCACCGGGGGAGGAAGAGCTGAT
>NW_008334005.1:2524213-2532649 GCF_000622305.1 Nannospalax galili
TAAATAAATAAATAAATGCAGAACTGTGGAAACGGACAGCAGGTCCCAATCTGAGTTGAAGAATTATTGGCATCTGATTACTTCTGGGTGAGGAAGAGCTGATCTTCTTAAAGGGAGTAATTCTAGATAGACTGACTAGACCCCAGTGGATGAACTTGCACTGAAGGATATCTGGAGACACTAACTTGACATGATAGGCCTTAACAAAAATGACAGAATGTACGAATTCCAGTACAGCGGGTATGGAAGGGGGCCAATGGGTATAGGAATATGAAAATGATTAAGATTTATTATAATGTTCTGTACGAGACAAACAAAAATTCAATAAAAATTAAATAAAAAGAAGTAATCAATCATAATACCTTAAATATAGCAGTGAGTGAATAAATTTCTGTGACGTAGATGTAAGTAGATCTAGAAATATGTTCATTGTATTAAATAACTGGAAAAAACTTCTGCAACTCAAAGATGAGGTGATTAAAATTTGGCATCTTGATGAATATTAAATCATATTCACTAAGTCAATGTACTTGGGATGATGAGTAAGATACGATTGTTTCACTTAATTTGACCATAACACACTCTGCATTGGATCACAGCCAATTTTAACTTGTGTCTTCCAATCACATGTATTAAACTCTGATAGGTACTTCAAGTCAAATAATGGCAAAAAAATATTCAAATTCTCCTGTATTGTGAGGTTTCTGAGGATAAGGACATATCATATTGAGTGGGATATTACAGGAGATAAATAAGCCACTTCTGTAAGTGTAGATTTTTTTTAAGTTGAAAGATCCTTCCTTATCATCATTTGCAAATGTCTTATCATTATTCTTTTAAAATAAGATATATTCTTAGAATGAAGAATGTAAAAACAATCTGCCATTTAAAATTTTTATTCTTTCACATGATTCATCTGAATATTTCTTTTACTTTTTACCTATTTGTTTGTATTTATTATTTACAAACTCTTACAGTTGATACTTTTTGTGTATTGCATACACTTTTTTATAAATTTTTAAAAATTTTATTTTTATTTTATGTGTATGCATGTATTGCCAGCATGTAGGTGAGTGCACCCGTGTCATGCAATGCCCACAGAGGTTAGAAGAGGCTGTCAGATCCCCTAGGAGAGTAGTTATGGACAGTTGTTAGCTCCCATGTGGGTGCTGGGATTCAAACCCGGTTTTTCTACAAAACCAGTGTTCTTAACCACGGAGCCATCTCTCCAGCCCATATTTCATACATCTTAAACATATTTAGACCCCCTCCCTATTTGCACACCCATCCAAAGCCCTCTCCCACCAGATTTTCTACATTCTGTAATATATGTTAAGGCCAAGTTAAGTTTAAGTCCCCAGAGTTCTTTTGGCATGATTTCATCAACTAGAGGCTGGTTAGTCTACCTGGCATTACTCCCTTAAAGATAAATTCTCACCCTCACGCAGCAGTGATTAGTTGCCAAGAGTTCCTCAGCTGAAGCTGGTACTTCTTAACCATTTACCAATTTCTGTGCTGGATTTTGACTGGTATGAGTTGGCATGGGTCTTGTGACCAATATTATTACCATTACTGTAACTTCAAAGGACTAAGTTTCCAGCCACATGGAAAACTCTGTTTCCTGGAGATCTATGACCCCTGATTCTTACACCCTTTCTTGCGATCTTCCTCAATGGTTCCTGAGCCCTGGGTGTCAGAGTTTTAATAAAGGAGTCCTACCCAAGGCCACATGCCCTTTAGTCTCTTGTTCTCTACATTTTGATCAGTTATGACTTTCTGTGTTAATCACCATATGTGGCATGATGAAGCTTCACTGATGAGAGTTGAGCAATGCATTAATATTCTCCATGCTCCCTGTTCTGGTAGGTTCTGTGAACCTTAGGTCTGGAGCTTACATTGCAGGTATCTCACTTAGGACTGGGCATCTCACAGACACTTATTCTCTGCATTTGACCAGATTTGGAACTCTGTAATAGTCTTCATCTGTTGCAAAAGGAAGCTTCTTTGTTGAGTGATGGGAACTACACTTGTCTATATTTATATAAGAATACATATTTAGTGTGCATTAAAAAATAAATTTTTCAAGGGATGTGACAGGCTTGGGTTTTTCTCCAGGATCTATGACTTCTTCAACCAAGCATATCTGCCTACATTTACAGTATCACACATGAATTTCCTCCAATTGAGTGGGTGATCACCCCCAAGATTTAAGTACTGCTACTGGACCAATAGAGATACTTTGTGGCGAATGCTGTCACTGTAGTTATTAGGACTTACAGCTGCATTTGACCATTGATTGACTTTTTCCCTTAGTAGCTGCCACAGTATCCTCTATTACTGTAAGAGCTAGTCTTCAGGAAGGAGGCTTCCAGGTAAGTTCCAGCTCCATTGCTTCAAGTCCTGTATCTGAAGTATGTCCTATATTTGGCAATAGTGTCTTACCTTCAAGTTCTGGGAGGCAATCAAAGGCTCTGACAGAAGCCTGTATTAGTTGGGGAGTTTCTTGGACTACCCAGACCAACAAGTCAAATGGAGGTTTCTCCTAACACTGTGCTTTTGTTTTGTTATACAGTCTTCACCTCTAATATGCACTATATATACATATATACACATAGAGAGATTTTCAGTTAGCTTTTGAATTAATACATGTCCCTCTAGTTTTTCATACTAAGCATTACTTTCTCCCCTCTTTCTCCCACTTTATAAACCTCCATCCTTTCCCCCTAGTTAAAACACCCCCATTTCCCCCTTGATAACACCTGTCTTCTATTATTCCCCTCTCAAACTTCTTCCTGCCCTTTACTATCATGGTTCCCTGTATAACTCTCCCTACTCCCTTCCCAGTTAAATAACCCTATTCTCTCTCTCTCTCTCTCTCTCTCTCTCTCTCTCTCTCTCTCTCCTGTCTCCTACTAATGCCCTCTCTCGGGATTGTTCCGCTTTACCCTCATGGTTCCTCTGCATCAGGATATATATACGCATACATAAGGATTTGGAGCTAAGATCCACAAATGAAGGAGAATATATGTCGATTGTTTTTCTGAGTCTGTTACTTCACTTAACATAACAGTTTTTGTTTCCATCCATTTACCTATAAGTTTCATGATTTTATTTATCTTTACCACTGAGAACTCCATTGCATACCAGGTTTTCATTATCTTATAAGTTAAGGGATATTTACATATTTCCATTTCTTCACATAGTAGATGAGAGGTCAGGATGATCAGGAAGAGGTGTGGGCCCAAGGTGGTGATGGGGATAAGCATGTGGAGGGTCTGACTAGCTAAAAAAAGTTGTATGTGAATTTTTCTGCTAGTAATATAATTTTTAGAGACTTATTAACAAGAATAGGTTCAACTGAAAGTTATACTAAAGTCATTATGTTGAATTCTCCAACCCGTTTTCTAAATTTCTTTAGTATTACTTTATTCCTTTCTTAAAAATTATTTTTACCTTATAATTATGAGTGTATTACCTGAATGCATGTAAGTGCACCTGTGTCTTGCAATGCCCACAAAGGTCAGAAAAGGACACTGTATCCTCTGAAAAAGGAGTTACCAATATTTTTAGCTTCTATATCGGTGCTGGGAACCAAAGCCAGGTCCTCCTCTGCAAGAGGCCTTCGCTGAATCTTCTCTCCAGCCTCCATTATTTTATTCTTGTGAAAAAATACAGTTATCATTAAAGTTCCATACCATTCTTAAAAAAATATAGTCATCACCACCCTCCCATCTTCCCTGCCATTCTCTCCTCTGAGTTTGGGCCCTGCCCATTCCTTGTCTTGGGGCCCCAGACACCTGGGGAACCAATACTGCTTCCTAACCCTTTTCATCCAAAACAACTTAATGCCTTCTCTGGGCCTCAGGAGCACTGCTTCTGGGCCTGGACCCGCACTCACCTACCTCTGCTTCCCTGGGCATGCACCACCTACCACAGGCCTCTCTGCCACCTGCAGGCATCTCTCTTACCCTCAGGCCTCTCTCCTGGTGTCTTAGTTTGTTCTTCATTGCTGTGACAAAACACTCTGACGAGTACCAACTTGGGGAGGAAAGGGTTTATTTGTCTTACATCTCCCAGGTTGCACGCAGTTCATCAGGGAGCCCAAGGTAGGAACTCAGGGCAGGAACCTGGAGGCAGGAGCTGGAGCACAGGCCATGGAGGAACGCTGCTTACAGGCTTGCTCCCCTGGCCCCTGCTCAGCCTGCTTTCTTATGCAACACAGGCCCACCTGCCCAGGGGTGGCACCACCCACAGCCAGCTGGGCCCTCCCACATCACTCATCAAGAAGATGCCCTTCAGACATGGCCACAGGCTAGTCCAATAGAGGTAATTCCCCCGAGTGCGGCTCCCTCAACCCAGGTGTGTCAAGTTGACACTAAAGCTATCCAGTACACCTGGGTAAGTCCATCGTGCCCACCAAGCATTTGCACCCAGAGCCCCATTCACCCTTCCATCTCCCCCACCATTCTCTCCTCTGAGTTTGGGCCCTGCCCCATTCCTTGTCTTGAGACACCAGACACCTGAGAAGCCAATACTGCTTCCTGATCCTTTTCATCCAGACCAACTTCTCTGGGCACCAGGAGCACTGCTTCTGGATCTGGCCCCGCCCTCACCTCCCTTTTCTTCCCTGGGCCTGCACCACCTGCCAGCTACTTATAGGACATGGGAGCTGACTTTCCTCTTCCTGATCCTTTGCATCCAGACCAACCCAGCTCCTCAGTGCAGTTGCCAGGAATCCTTGGGACCTCTTCCCACCACATCTGCCTATGCATCTCTGGGCACCACAGCCACCAGCTGCCCTACACCAGCATCTTTTCTTGGACAGGCACCCAGGCCAGTCCAACCCTCAAATTCCTGAGGACAAAATCATCCCTGGAGGGATCCAGACCTTAGGAGAAAGCCTGAAATCATCTGACCCTCATCTGAATTGGGCCTCTGTGGGAACTCCTGAAGACAAAAAAATCTGGCCTCTCCAATATAAAATCAAAAGAGGGAACCAGAAGCTTAGATGAACCAGCTTTTCATGCCCCAAAAGTAAACCACAAAGACACATAAAGTTCACAAAAAGAAGTAGACCTAAACTTGAAGGCCTGAATCTTACACAAGAATCAGAAACTACAAAAGAAATTCACATGTCATAATCTCAGAGAAAAAATAATAACATGAAAAACCAAAATAACATATCCCCACCAAATACGAATAGTCCTCTAGAGGAGTACAATGAGAACCTCCTAGAGATAATGCAGGAGACAGAACTCAAAAGAACAATTGTAGACATGATAAAAGAATTCAGTGAATTTAAAGAACACAAAAAAAAGAAATCAAAGAACTGAAGGAAGATAGGGATAAACTTCAGAATGAATTCAGAAAAGAGTTTGAAATACTGAAGAATACTCAGGCTGAAATGAAGAAAAAAGTGAAACACTCAGTAAGCCAATTAGAAATGACAGGAGAAAGCCTCACCAATAGTATGACAAAATGAAAAACAAAGTATCAAGACTGGAAGATAAAGTGGACAAACTAGGCCACTCAAGCAAAGGTTATGAAAAATTTAAGAAATCACAGGAATGGAATATGCAGAAATTGTGTTACACCAAACTTACAAATCACAGGCATAGAGGAAAGATAAGCATCCCAAGATATGGCATGAACCAGATCTTCAATAGAATCGTGGAAGAAAATTTCCCAAAATTAAAGAAAGATATGCCCATACAAATATAAGAAGCGTATAGAACACCAAACACACAGGACCAGAAAAGAAACTCTCCACGGCACAGCATAGTAAAAACGCTACATGTACAAAACAGAGAGACAATTCTGAAAGCTGCAAAAGAGAAACAAGTCACATATAAAGGAAAACCCATTAGGATTACAGCTGATTTTTCAGTGCAAACTATGAAAGCCAGAAGAGCCTGCACCAAAGTATTCCCAGTTGTAAATGACCACAAATGCCAACCCAGATTACTATACCCAGCCAAAATATCTATTATAGTCGAAGGGGAAAGAAAAAATCTTCCATGACATAAATAGGCTGAAGGAATTCATGTCCACAAAACAAGCCCTTCAGAGTGTTCTGGAGCAATACAATGAGCTGAAGAAAGGAATCACTAAACCCAAGGGATTATGGAAAGAAATCCAATGAAGGTATAAGTGTGGAAATTACTTCTATATCAAGAATGTAAACAGAAATAAAAATGACAGGATTCAATACCCATATTTCATTAATAACTTTAAATATTAATGGAATGAACTCCCCAGTCAAAAGACACAGACTATGAGAATGGATTAAAAAACAAAACCCATCTTTTTGTTGTCTACAAGAAACTCATCTCACTTAAAGACAGACAGTATCTCAAAGTGAAAGGATTGAAAAAAATATACCAAGCAAAAGGCACTAAGGAAAAAGCAGGCGTAGCAATTCTAATATCTGACAAAGTAGACTTTAAACTAAAACTAATCAGAAGAGACAAAGAGGGCCACTTCATTTTGATGAAAGGAACAATGAATCTAGAAGATATTACAATCATGAACATATATTCACCAAACTCTGGTGCACCCAACTTCATAAAAACAATACTACTGGACTTTAAGACCCAGATTAACCCCAAATCATTAACATAGGCAACTTCAATACCCCACTGTCTCCATTAGATAGGTCAACAGGGCACAGAGTTAACAGAGAGACATCTGAATTAAGCAATACCATACATCAAATGGACTTAACAGACAACTTTGGAGTATTCCACCCAAGCACCAAAGGACATACTTTCTACTCAGCACCCCATGGGACTTTCTCCAAAATTGATCACATACTGGGGCACAAAACAAACCTCAACAAATACAAAAAGATTGAAATAATTCCATGCACTCTATCACACCACAATGCAATAAAACTTACAATCAATACCCAAGGAAGCCCTAATCACCACATGAACACATGGAGATTAAACAAGACACTCCTGAATGATGAATGGGTCAAAAAAGAATTAAGAAAGAAATAAAAGTATTCCTGGAATTAAATGAAAAGGACATTACAACACAAGAATACCTCTGGGACATGCTGAAAGTGGTCCTTAGAGGGAAGTACAGAGCTCTAGGTGCCTACATCAAAAAATCGGAAATAACACAAATAAATGACTTAACATTGCAACTCAAGACACTTGAAAAGCTACAGCAAACGAAACCCAAACACAGCAGACAAGAAAAAATAACAAAAATCAGGGCAGAAATTAATGAAATTGAAACAAAGAAAACAATACAAAGAATCAGCAACTCCAAGAGCTGGTTCTTTGAAAAGATAAACAAGATTGACAGACTGCTAGCCCAGTTAACCAAAGAAAGAAAGAGCACCTCCAAATCAAGAAAATCAGAGAAAGAGGGGAAACATCGCAAAAGACATCAGAAAGACCCAGAACATTATAAGGGAATACTTTAAAAACCTATATGCTTAAATTTGAAAACCTAAAAGAAATGGACAGATATCTAAAGGCATGGGAACCACCAAAACGAAACCAAGAAGAGAGTAACAGCTTAAACAGACCCATATCACAAAAAGAAATTAAAACAGTAATACAAAAACTCCCGACTAAATAAAGCCCAGGACCAGATGGATTTAGAGCAAAATTCTATCAGACATTTAAAGAAGATCTTCAGCCAATACTACTTAATCTATTCAAAAAAATAGAAATGGAAGGAGAACTTCCAAATTCCTTCTATGAAGCCAGGTAAAGATACAACCAAAAAAGAAAACTATAGACCCATACCCTTAATGAACATAGATGCAAAAATTCTCAAGATACTTGCAAACCACACACAGACACACATCAAAAAGATCATCCAGCTGATCAAGTCAGCTTTATCCCAGAGGTTCAGGGATGGTTCAATATATGTAATTCAATAAACGTCATAAATCACATAAATGAATTCAAAGACAAGAACCATATGGTCATCTCAATAGATGCAGTGAAGGCCTTTGACAAAAGTCAACATGCATTTATATTCAAAGTCCTAGATGGAATTCGACTGGAGGGAACATACCTCACATACCTCAACATAATTAGAGCCATATATAGGAAATCCACAGCAAACATCATTCTAAATGGAGAAAAACTGGAAGCATTCCCATTGAAATCCAGAACCAGACAAGGCTGCCCACTATCCCCACTTCTCTTTAACATAGTACTTGAAACTCTTGCAAAAGCAATAAGACAAAAGAAGGATATTACAGGAGTAATAATTGGAAAAGAAAAGATCAAATTATCCCTTTTTGCAGATGATATGATATTGCACCTAAGGGACAACAAAAATTTCACCTGAAAACTCCTAGAATTTATTAACACATTCAGTAAAGTGGCAGGTTCCAAAATTAACCTACAAAAGTCTGTAGCCTTTCTATATACCAATAACAAGAAATCAGAGAAAGTGTATATGGAAGCA
>NW_008334005.1:2532797-2548707 GCF_000622305.1 Nannospalax galili
GAAGGACCTCCCATGCTCATGGATTGGAAGAATTAATATTGTGAAAATGACCATCCTACCAAAATTCATATGTAGATTCAATGCAATGCCAATCAAAATCCCCCTGACATTTTTCACAAAATTGGAAAACTATCCTAAGATTCATATGGAAGCAGAAAAGACTTCAGATACACAAAACAACTCTGAGTACTAAGAGCAATGCCAGGGAGATTACTATACCAGATTTAAAGCTGTATTACAGAGCTATAGCCATAAAAACAAAATGGTACTGGCACAAAAATAGACCCATAGACCAATGGAACAAAATTGAAGACCCAAATACGAGTAAATACAATTTCAGCCACCTCATATTTGACAAAGGGTCCAAGAACATTAACTGGAGGAAAGACAGCGTGTTCAGCAAATGGTGCTGACAAACCTGGATCTCCACCTGTAGAAGGATGAAATTAAACCCCTTACTTTCATCCTGCACAAAAGTCAATTCCAAAAGGCTCAAAGACCTCAATGTAACACCTGAAACTCTAAAACTACTAGAAGAAAACTTTGGGAAAAACCTACAAGATAAAGGTGTAGGAAAAGATTTTTTAAACTGACATCAATTGCTCAGGAAACAAGGGGAAGAATTAATAAATAGGACTTCATTAAACCACAAAGCTTCTGTACATCAAAGGAGACAACCAAGGAAGCAAACAGAAAACCCACAGAATGGGGGAAATTTTTCACCAGCAACACATCCGACAAAGGTTTAATAACCAGAATTTATAATGAACTCAAAAAAACAAAGAACAAAGACAAGAAGCAACCCAATTAAAAGATGGGCTAATGAGCTGAACAGAGAGTTCTCAAAAGAAGAAGATGGCTATGAAACATCTTAAAAGATGTTCAACATCACAAATAATTAGGGAAATGCAAATAAAAAACACTTTAAGTTTCTACCTTACCCCAGTCAGACTGGTTAAGATCGAGAACACAAATGATACAAAATGTTGGAGAGAATGTAGGGAAAAGGGAACACTCATCCACTGCTGGTGGGGCTGCAAACTGGTTCAAACCCTATGGCAAACAGTGTGGAGAACTGTTAAAAAGCTACAAATGGACCTACCATTTGACCCAGTTATACCACTCCTTTGCATATACCCAAAGAACTCATCATATCACAGAGATAATTGTACATACATGTGTGTTGCTGCTCTTTTCACAATAGCTAAGAGATGGAAGCACCTTAAGTGTCCCTCAATTGATGAGTCGATAATGAAAATGTGGTTCATTTATATAATGGAATTTCACTCAGCAATAAAGAAAGAGGAAATAATGAAATTTGCAGGTAAATGGATGGAACTAGAAACTTTTATACTATGTGAAGTAACACAGACTCAGAAAAAAAATTCAACATATGTTCTCCCTCATATGTGGATCCTAGAACCAGACTCTGATAAATAAGTACGCAACCAGACATAACTACAGGAACCAGGATAATGGAAAGGAAAAAGGGGGATGAGAGAAAAGAAAGAACCTGAAAGAGAAGAACAACAGGAAACAGGCCTTAATAAGGGAGATATGGATAAAAATTGGGTTAGTTTAAGGGAGTGAGGAGGGAAAGGTATACAAGGAACCTAGGGGATAAAAGGAAAGAAAGAATTCAAGAGAGGTAGGACCATAGGAGAAGGGTATTAGTAAGGGAGAAGGGGGGGGAATGGGGACACCTTAAGAGGGAAAACCATGATGGAGGGTTGAGACAATATGAGAGATAAACAATGCCTAGCTAGTTTTGAAAACCAGAGAGAACCATATTACTTTACAACACACTGACAAATTATACATAGCAGATCAAGAAATATATGTCTAGGTATGGTTTATCTGGGAACAACTGGTCTTTGCCTAAGATTTATCTACAGAACACACAGTAATTAAAAATATCAGACTGGTGGAACTAACCCTTTTTGCATGTTTAGCAGACATACTTTGAGGCCTATACTAATTTGGTCAGAGGGACATAAAGGACACTTTTTGCTCCTTGCCCTCCTAGGCTGACAAGGTCCAATGGACTATGAGCATCTCTCAAAATGTCCTATATTGATGGAGGGTCACCTGTCCTCTTGATCAAAGAGGCCGCTGAGACCCCACCAGATGGACTTGAACCAGTGTCCAGTTTATAAAGAGGAGGTTCAACACAAAGGAATCATTTCCTCCATGCTTCCAAGCGAAGCCAACCATGGTCGAGGCAGGATATTTGACTTATCTTCACATAGACGGAACTGGTAAAAGAAAGGAGCCAGGGGCTCCTCCCAAGCCCATGTGACCCCTGAGGAACAGAACCTCAAAGGATCTTAAGAGTAAAAATAAATCGGTTAATCTGGACCAACTATGTGGCCTTAAAAACCCAAAAGGAAAGTATAACCAAAGATTAAAGGGGCCAATATATTTTCTTAAGAGTCCATATGTATAGCTAAAGGCTATATAACAAGCAACAATGCCAGACAGGCAATACCTTCTTTTGAGTTGTTGGCCAGGGTGGCCAAACGGATTCCCATATAGTAACCCAGCAGAGAACTGGGAAAATGAACAGCAGACCCCAATTTTATCCAAAGGAATATTGACAACTGATTACCGCTAGATGAGGAACAGCTGACCCTCCTAAAACAAAGACCTCTAGATAGGCTGACTAGATTCACCAGAAGGGCAAATAGTGGGGAATGGCTGAGGGTGCCAACAACACAGCAGACAGTAGTAGGGATATCAGAATATAAGGGCTCTAGTCGGGGGAGGGAGGCTATGGGAGGGTGCCAACTGGGAAGCGGGTGTATAGTCGAATAAGATGGTTTGGGGTGTTCTGTGTGATATACACACACACACACACACAAAAGAAAATCTTCTTTTTGACTTTATATCCATGCTCAGATGCCAGTGAGCTCAGAAAGTAACCAACTGTGACTAGTAATAATCAGATATATAGAGATGAGAAATGCATGTGCAAACATCTTAGCGTCAATTGCATTAAAAATGAATTTTTCTGTATGAAATTGTGTATTTTAATAATGAAATGGAGATCTTTTTTAAAGGAAACAAGGAACTCTGGATAGGCTGACTGGATTCAGCGGATGGACAAGCACTGGGGTATGGCTGGGGGCACCAACATCACAGTGGATGGACAGTAACAGGGATGACAGAGTATATGGGCTCCAGTGGGGGTGGGTATGGGAGGGTGCCATTTGGGGAGTGGGTATATAGCTGTGTAAGATTGTTTGGCATGTTCTGTATGATATACACACAAAAAAATCAACAAATTAAAAAATATGACATATTTGAGGAAAAAGCATAAAAATTTGCTTCATGTTAATTAGTAGAGGTGAAAAACATTGCCACTGAAATCTATCTGATGACTTTATATCCATACTCAGGTGTCAAGGATCCGAGTGTAACCAAGTGTAACTAGTAATAATCAGATACATAGAGATTGGAGACACATGTGTAAACATCTAAATGTTATTAGCTTTAAAAATGTAGGAAACAGCATATTTTAAAATGAAGTGGAGATCTTTAAAGGGTAAAAACTCATTCAACTTTATGTCTTACAGGTTTTATACTGAGTTCAATATTGTATGACTGCATTAATTCAACTGTAAATCTAAAAATTTACAGAGAATTTTGAAAGAGATGCATCTTAGCTCTGGTAATTGTTATTGAATTTGTCAATGGTGTTGTAATGAAATGCTTCTTCTAAGTATGCGGTTATTAAATAATTTTTTAAAAATCAACTTTTTATTTGGGGGAGATTAGGAGTAATAATGTATTTCAAATCACATTCAGAATACTGACAAACCCATGTCTAAATGGTTTCCTCTATTGATTATTAACTTTTTAAGATCAATGAAACATCTAACCTTATTGTATGAAGAACCAGTAAACCAATGTATCCCTTTAACTTACCGGAAGCTAGAGACTGAGTACAATTGAATAGATTCAAAGGAAAAGCTAATATTGAATACAAAATCTGGTTGGTGGACAAGTCCATGAGGCTAATCTTCTTAGGGTGTGCTACTCCTATTTATTGATTGATTGGCTGTTTTCGAAGTATGGGGCTGTGAATAAGAGCAAACAAAACTGAGATTCTCCTCATTTGTACTTGAGTATCTAGTTTGGAAGACATACAGTAAACATATTTAAGACTTCTCACTGTGAATTGTGCCAGGAAGAAGAATAACGTAAATGCGGGAGGATGAGGAGTGATGATGAGTGTTGATAATAGTTAATGACACCTTGCAACATCTTTAAGACATGTTTAAAATATTTAGAAATAGTGGTTGAGACGTACATATAAATTCACAAGCACTTTGATATCTAAGTACTGAAAATCTTATCTCTATTTTAGCTAAAAAATATAGTTGAAAGGCTGACACTCCAAAGGAATAATAAATACTGATCTCTTAGATTAAAGTTCAAAACTTTGTGATAAAGACTATGAATTTCATGCTTTTCCCTGTACAGTTTATTGTCTTTAAAAGCATATGCTTTTCAAAGTAACATGAAATTTTAACATATTTAAAAGAACCAAACACACTATCACAAAATCTGCTTGTCAACAGCTAGAAAATAAGAGACTACAAATAACACAAAAGCAGGTGATCTGTTTTAGGGGCAGATCCTCAGATCAACAATAAAAGGGTTCTTACAGCTGAGAATTTCATTGGAAACCAAAATAAACTGTTTTTATTAGTGGAAAAAATGCTCTAAATGCTTATAGATGACATCATCACACTAAAGTGTACCTTTAAATAAAATATTCCTTTGACACCTGCAGACTAAATTTGAATCCTTTTGACAAGTATTTTAGGTGATAAGCAATCTAATAATAACATCAATAGTCATGACTTCATCTAACAAAATAGTTCTTTAAAATTTTCACATAAGGCATTTGTTTTTCTTTCTTTTTTTGGCATTTCTTAACTATTGCAATTGTATGTTTTCTTCAGTAGACAGAAAAATAATTTTTTTCATGTTGTAAATATGTTACCAAGGGCTGTGCACCTCACCGACACTTATTCTCTGTGTTTGTGGAATATCATAACTGAATCCATCTGTTGTAAAAATAAACTTATTTGATTATTGGTAATAGGTATGATGTAAATATTTTAAATATAGTAAGAAATTACATTGGTTTAGGGCTGTGCTAAAAGTACGTTTTTCTCCAGTGTCTATGCTACCTCTAGCCATTGTACTTGGTTGAAAATCTGGTTATAGGTAGGTGCGAGAATCTTTTCTATTGTGCAAAGCAAACTAGTACTACACGAATCCAACAACCAGTATTCAATATTAATGAAGTCTTCTAGTATGTAGGATGACTAGGACTGATAAGTCACTGTGCTCTTCTCTGCCCCTGGCAGAATTGGAGAGCTAACTTCAGAAAGCCACCCACAATTTAAACAGTGTTTATGGTGCTTTTGGAAGGTAAACCCGGCCAGGTGGGGATTTTGTCATGCTTATAAACAACACTAGCAAAATTGCCAAGGACTTTGGGACATTTTGCCAATTAGTTCAGGAGTAAAATGATCATGGGACATGGAATCATATAAAAGTTGTTTCAATACCTCCTAGTTATGTGCATTGTGTGAAAATCAAATGAGATAAGTAGTAGAAAAAGTTACTAAGTTGAAAGCATTTTGCAGATGTTGATAATTTTTTACATTTGCTGCTGAAAATGATCTTTCCATCATCATTCCTCTTTTAATGTCTGAACCTAATCTAAATTCTGTCAATAAATTTTCAGTTCTCTATAATGATGAATCTCCTATAAATTTAAATGTGTATTTTTCTGAATTCTGTATGACTAAATAATTATCTAAAATTAGAGGCTCTCTTGTGCCTGAGTTCTAAAACCTCCCCTTCACTTCTCCTGATGAGAATTTAAGGAGGCAAAGATAAAAAAGAAAGAGTATGAACATCAAATTCATAGGATCTGAAAGGGAACCATGGACCCTTAAGTAAATAATACAAGTTCTCCTAACCTCTATTTTATATACCATTAGTAAGATTTTCCCCTTAACTTGTACTATAGTTAGGTGAACCATATAAGATGGACTTCATAAACAATAACACAGAGGTGTGATGATATTATTGTTCACATCAGTTCACTCTATTGATGCCTTCAGACATCAACAGCAGAATCCTGGACAAATGCCCATTTTACCACACCTTTACACATTAAAAGTATCAGTTTATGTTTCTCTCCCTGCACTGTTTGAGATTTAACTCTTTTAGTGTCTCTGAAAATGGTTCTGACAACTTGCATTTCAATTATTTAGTAAGTCTTTTGAAGTGCTATCTGAACTGCCCAGTTGTGCTGGGGGACAGGAATTCAGTGGACAACCAGATGCCACATTGTTGTTCTCATAGACAAACTATACCACCAGAATGTCACAAAGGCATTCTTTACTGCTCAGCACTTATTAGTGAGCAACGGATTAAAAGGAAACCATGTTAGATTTGAATGAAGCAACACAACCCCATGGCTTCTGGAATCTATTGATCTCTCCCCACCAGGTCCAGTTCTGCTTTCTCACTGAGATATTTTGTTAAGATAAAAAATGGATACAGCAAGCAAGCTGATTGGCCAAGTTCATAGTAAGATTACCTAGCTTGCAAAAGCAATCAGTTATAGTTTGTAAATTTTATCAAACCCTGTGTAGCAATAACCTAATATTATACTAGGGAACACATGAGAACTTGCAAATCAAAAAGAAGGATTAGATGACGGAATGGTGTTAAACTAATTATCCCAACTTCTCTGCCTGGCCAAGAATATATAATTACAAATATACTTGCCTCAAGCCATTTGTTTCAATGCGTGGGGAAAATTCCTTCAACTCACCTTGATTTAGAAATAAACAAATTTGTGAGAAATTGTGCTCTCCTTGTAACTTGAAGGCCAATGATGACATTAATGACATTTTATTGTATGTCAAACCAATATAAAAAGCTGCAAACATCTGACAAAAGCTCCCACAGCTAAGTGGCAGAAATTATTGAAACAACAGGGCATATAGCACTCTCTCTGGGAACCTTTATCTGGAGCTGTTGGAGGTGAGCTTTATGGAGCAGCCTGCCATTACCCCTCGCTACACGCTGGTTAGGTCTTTTACCAAGAGAGTTGTATTTTCAATATTTACGTAGTACAGCAGGCAATTGTTTACCTCCGGGAATAAGAAGCAATTCTGAGTACTTCAGAATCAGTGTGGCGTAGCAACCCTGTTGCCTTTGGAAACAAAGTCTCCTTTGGAGGAGGGATCTCTGATAGGGCACAGCAAAAGATAATCCTATCAGTTTGGACCAGGGCCCTATTTGAAGATGTTTTACTGCAATGAAGTAAACCAGGTTAAAATTTTACAGGATTACAGTAATTTTTAGTGATTAGAAAACTTATTTTTGAGACCTTTAAATCACATACCCTTGAATAAGCCTACACTACTTTAAATAATTATGTATAATTAAACAATTAGGAATAACTTCCATGGTTTAGCCTATACCAGAGAACAGAATAAAATGTTGTTACTAATTGTAGTTTAATGTGAGAGACAGTGCCTCAAAATGTGTCATTAAGCAGAAAGTTTTGGATGTGGATTAAACCAGTACCACAACATGTGTCTTAAAATACCATGAAAAGGGCTTGGACATTAGTTTCTCCAGTGTTGTTTGTCTACCTACCAACATTTGGAGAATAAATATAATGATAGATTTTATTATTAGTGAGTATTTCTGAGGATTAGAATCCTTACATTCCAGTGGCCTGGACCTGAGAGTGAAGTAGAAGATAAATTCCAGAAGATAGAGATTGAGACCCCTGGACAGTGTAGCAACAATTTACAGGATAAGCCAGAGCAAAGAACACAGGAATGCAAAACAGAAGGACAACGCAGAAAAGAGATTTGCACTGATTGGCGTTTCATTCACACAAAGTTTGGAGTCAGAAGTTATGTACATTGTTTCATGTGCACATCCTAACAACTGGAAATAACAGTAACTTAGGTATGGAAAAGATAGGGGAAATTGGGAAACGTTTTTAAAATATTTTATTTATTATTTTTATTTTATGTTTATGAGTGTATTGCCTGCATGTATGTGAGTGCACACATGTCATGAAATACTGCCAAGGTCAGAAGAGGGCTTCAGATTTTTAAGAAATTTTTTTTTCACTAAAATGATTACAGAGTGTTAATTCAAATAGATCTTAAAGACATGCATGGAATTTTACACTTCTACTTAGCAGGCTAGAATGTCTTTTTTTCTTTAACTTTATTTTTATTTTATGTGTATGAGTGTATCGCCTGCATGTATGTGAGTGCACCCATGTCATGCAATGCCGCAGAGGTCAGAAAAGGGCTTCGGATTCCCCTGTAACTGGAGTTAAGGATTGTTCATAGCCCCCATGTGGGTGCTGGGAATCAAACTCACGTCCTCTGCAAGAGCAGTCAGTGCTCTTAACCACTGAGCCATCTCTTCAGCCCTGGGAAGTCATTTTTTAACAAGGAGCCTGTTAATAGTACTGTTTCTAGAAGAATTGGATGGAAATGTGGAGCAAGAAGTGAGATTGACTAGGGACAGAGGGCTATAGATGATCTTTCCACTGTCTTCACCAATAGCTCTCTGTCCAGGACTTATTATTGTCTCTTACAGACATATTGATAGAGATCCACTAAGAGGGAGGAGAGTGACAGCTACAGAAACTAATATTTCAAAAGAGAAGGCAGTCCCGTCCCTAGATCACTAGTTTACCTATGAAAGCCCATACTTAGATACTGAGAATGATCACAAATGTATTGGAGGGCTAGAGTTTTGAGAAATATCAAGGTTAGCAATTATCTCCCCCCTAACACACACACACAGACTATTTTAGGAAATTCAGCTTCCAAAAGAGATTTTATAAGAAGGAAGTGCAGAGGGTAATTGACAGAAAACTACCTGCTATTTGTGATCTTCATCATCCAGGGCACATGTCTCTGCTTTTCCAGAGATGTAATATCATAATCAACCTTGAATTCATGCAGCTTGTTTTTAGACTTCAGACAAACATTCTCCTTATGTGCAATTTTGGCACCAAAATAATTTCCATGGGTTGTTTTAGTTAATGCCAATTCAAGGAATAGGAGACACTTCATACACTCTGGTGTCTGTTTTTCTTGCTTCTATAAATCTGAAAAGAGAATATTTAGTAATTAACATCTAAATAATATATATTATTCTTATAATAAGGTATTCTTCAGAATTTAGATTGCTGGATAAAGGGAGAAGTAGTCAAAGGATACTGCTCAATGGTGACCATTGTTGCAGTAGTATGGAGTAAAAACAGAAAAGAAGTCATCACAGTGTAAGTGGTATGCAAAGAGATGCTCACTTCCCATGAGAAAGAGGGGTCAGGTAGTAAGATGATAACTGGTCCCACTGAGAGAAACCAGGCACTTCAAGAAGGCTGACGAGTTTATACATGATCCAATAAAACTTACTGCTTTAGGATTTTATTTCAGGAATATAAAATTTAAACATGACCACTGGTTACTTAGCCTTGTCTGACATAAACATAGTGCTATGAGTTGTGCTGTAAATGGGAAATGGGTCAGAAGAAGGAATTTCCTTTCATTTCCCAATACTATGGTTGTGGTCACCGCCAGTGGCTGCCGCTCCTTCATTCTCATGGGTGCTGCTCCTTAGTTTTCATGGGGGTCAAGACTACTTCTCCACTTGCCCTGGGCTGAGGCCTCTCTTCTGCTTGTCCTGGGCTGAGGCCAATCTTCTGCTCGCTGTGGACTGAGGCCGCTTTTCTGCTCACCCGTTGCTGCCTTCTGTCATCGCTGCTTCTGCCTGGTCCCAGGCCCCAGGGCTGGTGAGGAGACTGTTTCAGCAGAGATGCATTCAGACACAGGAGACCAGGTTCAGTGACAGAGATCTAATTTATTGCAGGAAGGCACAAGCTTATATAGGGGTAGTGTTCCAATCACAGCACAGCAAGTAGGATACCTTATTAGCATAACAGGTTTAGCATCCTATCACAGTACAGCAAGTAGGAAACCTTATTAGCATAACAGGTTTAGTGTCCTATTAGCATAACAGACTAAACGTCCTATCACAGAATAGCTGGTAGGATGCCTCATTAGCATACGGGTTTCAGATTACAGAGCTTGGATTCATGGAAACCACAAGACCCTGACTGTTGCAATATCTAAGTGTTGCAATTTTGGATTCCACGGGTGGTGATTAGGGAGTGGTGAGCTCTAGGCATCATTCTCATGATCTGCCAATGGGAGCAAATGTCACAAGGCGTTTCTTGTGGCTCCAGTGGCTGGGCCCTTGCCTCAGGCCTGCTATATGGCTATCAATAAAACTCACCCTAGGCTCAAGCCTGTCTCCCACATATGACAATAGGCGAAACAATCTCAATTTAGCTCAATTTAGAATTTGAGAGATTTGAAGGCTTTTGGAAGAAAAGTACAGGGGAAGGAAGAAGTCTAAGATGTTGAGAAGGTAGACTGAAAGATTGAAGTGAGTAAACAAGGAGGGCCTGGAGAAATGGCTCAGTGATTAAGAGCACACACTGCTGTTGCTGAGGACCCAGGTTCATTTCCCAGCTCCCAAATGGCAGTTAACAGCCATCTGTAATTCCAGTTCCAAGGGATACAATTCCCTCTTCCTACCTTCATGGGCACTGTATGACATGGTTTCCCCTACCTACATGTAAGCAATACACTCATACACATAAAATTAAATAATAAGAATAATAATAAGCAATGCATTTTTTAAAAAAGAAAAGGAGAAATACCTCACTCCTGCGAATGATCCAGCCATGGAGGTATAAGTTCCAATTCCATTACCTGCCACTTAGAATTGTGACACTAGACAATTTTACCAAATCAAATTTCTAATAGCAGTATCTTGCAATGAGAGTAAATAATTGAAATAAACATAAAGCAAAAACTTACAACTAACATTGCCATGTTAATATAGCATTTTAAATGGAGATAAAGAAAAAGTTGTTTGCATGTGTTTGTTTCTGATTTGGGAGAAAAGGGAATATATACTTACATCCTCAAATTTCTTAATGTCAGTGAGACCTTTCATTTCTTTAGTATTCTTTTATGGATACTGTTTTCTGTAGATAGACTGCACATGGAGGCAAACAAAGATCAAGCACTTCTGGAATTTTTAAATTGTAGCTCAAAGTGTGTTGATCATCTAGTGTGTTCAGAGAATCATACCATAGGAGAGTTCTGGAAAGATAATTAAGGCAGGGACCTATTCCAGTGTACCTTAATTTAGGTGGATATTAAATAAGCAGTCACCCCAAAGGTAAATGCGTAACCATTTATAATTGTATCTTTTACCTCTTTAAAGAATATTTTTATTCACTATTTGATTCTTTTATAGAATGTATTTTGATCAGATTCACTCTCAAATCCACCCCAACTCCCTCCTCTTATTCTTTAAATGAAGTTCAATTAGTGTTGTCCAAATAATCTTGAATGTAGGTCCATCACAGAGAAGGTGGTTGACATACCACACATTATAACCTTAAACAAAACTGACTCTCCCTCTCCCAAGCACTACATATTTGCAATAGCTCCTTATCTTTGTGCTCACCTCTCCTCCATGCTGAGATTTGGTCTCCTGTAAGTTTTCTCAGGTTTTCTGCTGTGTGTGCTGTCAAAATTTCTGTTGGTTCACATGTACAGAAACCCTTCTGTATCCAGAAAACACAGTTTGATTTTACTTATCCACTATGTCTGCCTCTTATAATCCTTCTGTCATTTCCTGTGTAAGGATCTCTGGGCCTTTGGGGTAATGGCTGTGACATAGATGTCTCAATAAGGATTGGGAACTCCACATTTTCCTATTCTCTATATGTTGACCAGTTCTGGGTCTCTGTGTTAATTGCCATATACTGAAAAAAACCCTCTGTAATGAGAGCTGAAAGATGCACTACTCTATGAATATGACAGTAAGTCATTAGGAGTTGGAAAAACGCTATTCTCATTTAGCAGAATAATGGTAGTGTGTTCTCTCCTAGGATCTACAACTTATTTAGCCACAGGTTCTTGATCCCATTAACTATGACAAGTATGAGTTCCATCATATATAACAAGCCTTACATCTGATGAGAAAGTTTCCAGTTACTGCCATGACATTCTTCCCACTATTACACCAATGGGCATAACTTGACAGGTCAGTCCTTATTCTAGCTCATAAGATTCATAGTTGGATAAGTCTGGTTATTACTTTTCTGTTCTGGTAGTGTGATTAAAACATCCCAACGCTATGAAAGCCAGACATTAGGGATGAATCTTTCAGGTTAGAACCAGCTTGATTTTTCCATGTTCTGTGATTCAAGTGTATAGTGTCTTCAATAATAGGGTCATAACATCAAGTTGTAGAGGGTAACTCAGAGTAATGACAATGGCCAGTAATGTTTGGGGGTCTGCTGCCCTACTGCCAAACTCCTAAACTGGTAACCCATTCCTGGCACTTTTTATTTGCTAGCTTGTATTGTCAAGTAGGGCATTGATTGCCTGTTATAGAGTAACTCCATTTAAACTCTTTTTATATATGTATATGTACCTGTATATGAAGATTCTAAAGAGGTTTCCATATGACTTTTTAAAAAGGATTTGAGTGTTAGTTATTCCTATCCATACCCTCCTCTCAACCCTATTCTTCACTTTCCTGCCACATTTAACCCTTCTTAATTAATTATTCACCTTTCCCACTTTATATCACAGCATTTTTTCTTCACTTTCTTAAAAGATCTTCCCTCCATGTTCTCTCATTTGTTCCCTGAACTCTACGGCCTTTGACAAATTCTAACATCCCTTCATGACAAAAGTCATTCACACTTTAAGAATACAGGGAACATTTCTCAAAAAAAAAAAAAAAAAAAAAAAAAAAAAAACCACAGCAAACATCAGGCTAGACTGAGAAAACACACATACACACACACACACACACACACACACACACACACAAACACACACACAAAGGGAGGGCTGGAGAATCTTTTAGAACCAACATAGTGATAGACATTTTTCTCCAATTAAGTTCTGCTCAATGAACATGTAGGCGTTTAAGCACAGAATATGATTTTGATGTTGAAAACAGAAAAGAAGTTAGGAAGACATATAAAGATGTCTTATTTACCTTAGCAGTTCCTTCCTGGTTCAAATTAAACTCCATAAACAACAGATTTATTTGACTTTATACAAAAACTCTCATAAATATATACATTACCTCAGAAGCTGGAAATTGTTTTCTGCCAATTATTTCTGAGCTTGTAGACCAGGTGGTCTTCATGGCAGGCAGCTCTGGCTGCTGATTCATGAGAAAGCCAGACTGTGTTTGAGTGAAGAAGTGAGACTGGATATGTTCTTTGTTTGATCCCTTACATTGGACCAACAATTTCTTTTATTTATTTTTTAAATTTATTTAATAACCACATAATTAGTAGAAGCATTTCATTACAACAATTGACACAGTCAATAACAATTTAGTCTAGCAAAGATGCATCTCTTTCAAAATTGGCTGTAGAGTTTTAGGTTCACAGTGTTGAATTAATACAGTTATACATTATTGTAGTCAGTATAAACCCTATAAGACGTAAAATTTAATTAGGTTTTAACCTTTAAAAAAGATCTCTACCTCTCTTTAAAATATACCCTTTCATACAGAAAAACTCATTTTTAATGCAACTAACATTTAGATGTTTTATTATTTTTTTCTTATGACAGGAAAACGTGCTCCAGCCTGGCCTTGAAATCCATTTGAGGCTAAGGATGTCCTGGAACTTTTCATCATCCTGGCTCCTGGAGACAGTAGTGTGCCACCATGCCCATTTGTATGTGGTGCTAGGAATCAAATCAAGGGCATCATTTATGTTAGGCAATCACTCTATCAACTGAGCTACTTCCTTAACCCTGGACTGTAACTCTCTTATATGAAGGTGCTGATGTCTATATGTATGAGTTATTTGTCATAGAAGTTGTAAAATGTGCACAAGACTTTAAAAACTGTGTTGAATATATTAATAAATGATCAACATTTCAATTACAAAAACTAAAGTCTAGGTAATTTTTATCTATGTACATTGAGGAAATGTAGGCTACTTTTCAACTCCCTCAGCCAAAGAGGAAAGGACCCAGAGATACTAATTTATTGAAACTTGCTGTGAGAGCATTCTCAACCATTGGCTTAGAGTAAAATTTGTGGTTTAACTTCTGTGTCAAGAAGGAGAATCTATAAATTAAATGGAAATTTTAAGAAGTATGCATATATTTTACATTATTGTCACAAAAATCATAGTTGTATATCACATTACTATTCTGATGTTGTTTTTGTTCTTTGTTGTTTTGTTTTTTTAAAAAATATTTTATTATTATTATTTTATGTGTATGAGTGTATTGCCTGCATGTATATGAGTGCACCCGTGTCATGCAATGCCAAGGAGGTCAGAAAAGGGCTTAGGATTCCCCTGGAACTGGAGTTAAAGATGGTTCGTTGCCACCATTTGGGTGCTGGGAATCGAACCCAGGTCTCTTTCAAGAGCAGTCAGTGCTCTTAACCACTGAGCCATCTCTCCAAACCCCTGATGTTATTTTTGTAAATTTTTAAAACTTCATGTTCTGAAAAGGGTTCTTCTTAGTGTTAGTTGACGTACTAGATTACCATGACTACATTATTATTTATCCCTGTGTAATATTTATTTTTAATCTCTGTCTCTTATTTGTCTGTAATAAATTGATCGTTTGGATAATGTAATCTACTGCATAAAGAATATAGGGACTTTTTATATAGAAAATCAAGTCAGTCAAAATGGTCTTGCTGTTAAGTTACATCCTTATAGCAGAGGAAATGTTGGAAAAAGAGAAACTTAATTGTGTATAGCTTATAAGGTGGAAAGATCTGTGATGATATAGGGAAGCTGTTAGAATAAATTTATTTTATAAATCTTAAAGGATATGTGATTAAAGTTCTTTATCTTTTATTGCATTTTCCCCCTGAATACTTATATCTTAACAAGTGTCCTATTTAATGGGTTAAAAGTCTAATTATTGACAAGCAATTAAGGCACAAATAATAATATTAATAACCACTGCTTACCACCATACTTTTTTTTCTTTTTGAGACAGGGTCTCCCTGTAGTCCCAGCTGGCCTGAAACTCACTTTGTAGACAAGGATGGCCTCAAACTCACAGAGATTCGCCTACCTCTGCCTCCCAAGTGCTGGAATTACAGGCATGCACCACCATGCCCAGCAACCACCATAATATTTTAAATGCAGGAAACCATATACACTGCCTTTCTTGAACACATTTCAACAAAAGAAATATATCAGTCATTTGTAACTTTTCTTATTCTAAAGCAAGCAGTTATGTTCTGTAGATAAATTTAGGTAAATAAGTTATTTTATATCAAAAATTTATTTATGATTGTAACATTATTTCAAATTATATAATAATGGGTCTATGTGCTAGATTATTTTTAAAATATTTTTTTTATTTTATATGTACGTATGTATGTATTGCCTGCATGTATGTAAATGCACTCGCTTCATGCAATGCCCATAGAGGACAGAAGAGGGTGTTAGATCCCCTGGAACTGTAGTTACGGGATGGCTGTTAGCTGATATGTGGGTACTGGGATTTGAGCCTAGGTCTTCTGCAAGACCAGCCAGTGCTCTTAACTGCTGGTCCATCTCTACAGGCCTGTCAAAATGTTATTTTAAATGCATAAATTTTTATTTAATGTTTTATTTTTGGAAAAATTTTCCCTGTAAAATACCCAAATATACCAATTAAATAGATTGAATAGAAAAGTTTCTTGAAAAATAGTGTTAAAGCAGAACCTATGATTTTCATTGAATCATTAATTCAAAGAACAG
>NW_008334005.1:2548721-2602193 GCF_000622305.1 Nannospalax galili
TATATATATAATTTGTAGTATGTTTTTAAATTTTGAACCTGATCTACACTTTAAGTCATAAGAGTCATGTTTTCTGGATAGAAAGTCATTCGGGGGGAAACAGGTTCACCTTACTGGATCCCTTTCTGGTATCTCCAGTACAGTTCAAATCAAAATCAGAGGGTGAACAGGAGCAGCTATTCTGTCCTCCAAAGGACATGAAAGTCAGTCAGACTGGATTAAAAGGGGCATGTCTCACCACTTAATGTCAAATTCATTGGTTTGCCACAGAGAGAAGAGGTCTAGACATAACTAAGAACTGAAAGTGTAACATCCTAAAATCAATACAATATTCAGTCACTTATTTTTCTGAAAATCTTTGAGGACCCTGAGAAAATTTAATTCAACTTTATCATTTTTCTAAATTTGCAACACATTATTTTTTCAATTTTATATGTAACATAAATTTTTAGATAATATATAGTATACACATATATATCTTCCAACAAAATCATGTTTTATAATTATTGAAAATTGATTCACCTAAATCAAGTTGAATTGGATCTATGACCTATGGATGAGATATGTCTCCTTCTGAAATCAACTAGGAAATGCATGTGACAAAGATCATTCTATTTTTTGTTGTTGTTGATGGTTTCATATTAAATTTCATATAATATGTTTTGATCATATTTAGATACCTCCCAATCTGCATACACCCAGTAATATCTCCAGTCCAATATATCTACTGGAGTCTGGTTAACCTACCCAGTATCACAACCTTAAAGAAACCCGACTCTTCCTGTGCAAGCAGCTATCTGTTCTCAATAGTTCCTCAATTAGGTTTATGTCTTCTTAGCAACTTCCTTACTTTTATGCTGGAATTTTGTCTGGTTGAGCTTACATAGGCTTGTACGTGCTGTCAGGAGTGCTGTGAGTTGATACGAGAAATTGCTGAGCTGTCTGAAAAAAAATCCTTGTGAACTATAAACACCTCTTGTTCTTAGTATCCTTCTGCCCCTTCTTCCACAATGATCCCTGAGCCTTGGGAGACAGAGGTTTGATATGTGTCCTATTCAGGCACTCTGAAGCCTCATATTTTCTGCCCATTGGACAGTTTGTGGTCTCTGTGTTAATCACCATCTTGCTGCATAAGCAAACTTCTCGTGAGATTTGAGAGATGTATATAGCACAAAGGCATTACAAGTCAGTTTAATACTATATCTATATAGCAGTAAAATAGTAGTAGGTTCTCCCCTATGGAGAGTCCTGTCTAGCCACAGGTTCTTTGATCTGATATCAGTGTCAGGTATGGGCTTCATCTTATGAAGCTAATTTTAAATCCAAACAGAAAGAGGTTAGTCATTTATATAACACTGATGCCACTATTGCACCAGGGATCCTTATCTTGCCAGGCCAGTTGATTTGTAGGTTGTCGGATTCACAGTTGGGCAAAGCTGACAATTAGCTCTTTTGGTAGCATGTATAGCACCCACTCAGCACTATGAAAGATTGCCAGTGGTGATGAAACATTGACACCAGTGCTAGCTTGATTTCTCCTTGTTTGTTCTACATCTCATATATGTAGCCTTTTCAGCAATAGTGTATTAACATCGTTTGGTGGATAAGCAACAGCAAGAGTAACATCTCTCAAAAGAGGGAGTCCATTCCGTGCATTGAATTTTATATCTGCTAGCCTATGGCTTCTGGTAGGGGCTCTGTTCTTCTACTATGGGGTAACTAATTTTAATCTATTTTTATATTGCGTATTATGTACCTATAGAAGCTTCTATAGTGGTAGGTTCCAGTTTGAGATATTTTCAGTCCTGGTAGCTATCCCTCACTACACTCTGACCTTCCCATCCATTGCCCAGCCCATTTTACCCTCCCTGCTCCATTAGTCCCCTTTTCTTCTTGATATTACTGCATTCTATCTCCCCTCCCATGAAACTTCCCCACTCCATGACCATTGGATTTTCCAATGGAAACACCTCTATCTAAGAATTCAAAGCTTGCACCCACTTATGAGAGAGTTATCTCAACTTCTGCACCACAGTACTCTCAAACTCAGGATCTATATTTGAAAGTCACAGATAAATTAACACAGGAGATTGGCAGACTGAGCAAAGTTTATATTTAAAGGAAGAGTTTTCAAAGTCAATATAATTTTTCATGAGAAAGATCATAACATTTTCTATTTGTTTTTGGCATCTTTTGTCCACAAAAAGGGGTCATAACAAGTTGGTAAGCATATATGCATGTGTGAGCACTCACTCACATGTGTGTTTGTGGGTGATAAAAGACAAGGTGGATATAGCTGATTCAGCATGAAGTCTTCTAAGAGGCTATTAGTACTTGCACAAATTACTGTCCATAGGCAATTTTTGTATAAGTGGAGATCATAACAACTACATTCCACAGATCATTACAGAAGAGCAGGGCATGACATTCACTTTTCCTTGTTACTTCTAGTTCATTTCCTGGAGAAACTTCAAGCTGAGTTGAAGTTAACTAATATCTATGGCATAGTGACTTTCTACTAGATGAAGCTAACAGAATCCTTCTGCTTCCTGTAAGAAACAGTAAACAGAGGCTACTGTGATAAATTAAAATAATAAATCATACTTTGTAATTAAAATTAAAGTCATTCTGAAAATCAAGGGAATGCCAGTGTGCATTTCTCTCTAAACTACTAATCACATGGGGCAGAAAAGCAGGGTGACTTGTGGATTAATGAAAGGATTCTAAAATGTAGTCAAGGATTTATATTTAGAGAGGTGATGAAACATGCTAAGGAGAAAATATCCAGGAAACAAAGCCTAGGATAGGGAAAGACCTAACAAAGGAGAGCAAATCACAAGACAAAATGGTCTGTTGTGTGTGCACATGCATACATAATGATTACAAAACATCAACCCAAGACTGGTGAACTATTTCAAGAGGACTGATTATACACCTGCTTCACCCCAGCTCCATCCTTCCCAGGTCCATCTTAGTCACTGCTTTGCTTAGTTCTTCTTTATGTGGCCTCCCTTTGCTTATCATGCAAGTGTTCCTATGCATCGTGCAGAATGTTATCTTTTTCTTCTGGAATTTTGAATGTTTCTTCCATGACCACAGATGCTTCACAATAAAAACCGTGAGTGGATTTCCTTTCAAGCAGTAGACTCTGTTATGTGAGAAGACCAAGCCAGAAGCCGACATCTGAATCAGCTGTCACGTGGCAGCTCATGTGTGCTTGCTATACAGTGGACATTTCTTCCCATTTTAACATCAAGGAGTTGAAACAGACTTAAGTGAGGTTGTCTGTTGAGGCTGCTGAGCCAAAGGGACAGGAAATCATTACATGGAAAACATTTCTAGCAAAGGTCACTTTAATAAAAAATTACATCAATCACCTTGAAGAAAAAAAAAAGTTTCAATTGATGCCATCATCTGTTCATGGGATAACATTCACTTTAGTCTCTGACTTGAGTTTTTAAAAGTTAGTCTAATTTTGGGGGAAAAACACATTGAAAATTAACCTTGCCTTCAACACTGATTTCAATCACTTGAAAAAGAAGAGAAGGTTGTTAGTTATTTCATGTAATAGCTAAGCGATTACCTACTTACCCATAGAAAGAATATATATAAATATAATTTTTAAAATGTTCTCTCGATGGAAAACTAAAAGAAGCAAATCTTTCTGAGCAAGACCAAGTGTTTGCTTCTTAAACATTCATGCCTGCATGGTTGAAATTTGACAGGAGCAAGTCTTAGTGGGGGAGCAGGGTGACATGTATGCCAGGCTAGGGTAAAATTCAAATATATAGCTAAAGAAGACTTGAAAATGGTGGTGTCCTACTTACTGCAATTGCTCCCACACCCAGCTTATGGGATACTGGGGACTGAACCCACAATTTCATGCATTCTAAACAAATATTCTTCCAAATGAGCTTCATCTCCAGCCATGCTCCTGTTGTTTTCCAAGTTTTAAAATTAGTGATATTTTTTTTTCTATTTCCAAATGCATGCTAGTTATTTCAGAGAGAGAGAGAGAGAGAGAGAGAGAGAGAGAGAGGAGTGAGAGAGAGAGAAAATGAAAGGGGAAAGGAAAGGGGAGATGGAAAGGAAATTTCAATAACCATAGAATGACAGGAGCAATCACCCCAGTTTTCCTGTCAGTCTTCTAAAACGGCTGCCGAGTCTTCTAGCCAGGTATGTTCATAGCACAAGCCAGACCCTTTTCCTTTTGTTTTTCTCAACATCTCTGACTCTACACAGTTGTTGAAATGGTTCAGTGTTGTCTATTACAAAGTAAATAAAATATCCAAAACTTACATTGCCTTGAAATCTATCACATAGGCAAATATTACGAACGATTCTTTTTAAAATTGCCAACTTTGAGTTCTGTATGCTTCTTGTGTCCAGTCTACATACATATCCTCTGTCTCTGATACTTCCTTTCCCTTACAGAGAACTAATGTAAAAAGTGGGAGCTCAATAGCTAAAGCTTTTGTCTGACCCTAAGAAATAATGTCTACAGGCAATATTGAACTGGGTCTTAAAGTGTAGTCTTCAGACTGTCATCATCAGCAACACCTGGGAGGACCTCAGACCTCATCTTAGACTTATACTAAGGTAAAAACTTGAAGTGTTGACCATTTATCTTTGTCCACATATAATATCAGAGACACTACCATGAGGGTATCTAATAGAGAATGAGCTCTGCCACCATCTTCTCTATGCAATGTTCCTGAGTTTCTAAGACTATCAAAAAATGAAAAGCGTTCACAGAATGTACTAAAAGGAATGACTTGAGCTCTGGATATTAATCTAAAAATTCTCTTTCATTGACTTAAGCTACTTCTATTCCCTAACGACACATTTAGCAAACCAGTAGGCCAATGGCCATCAATCAAGCTCTTGTTAAACTAGAATATTCCTCATGGAGTAGGTTTATTGTTTAGAACAATCTATCTGCAAGTATACTACTCATTGTCAAATGAGTTATAATTATCAAGTTTGGGTCATAATACTTTTGATTGGTTCCTTGAAAAATATCTGACTAAAACACACTCAACAAAAAGAATTCATGACAAGGCTGTAGAGATGGTTCAGCTTAAGAGAACTGGCTGCTCTTTCAGAAGACCTGCATTCAAGTCCCAGCACCCACATGACAGCTAATTGTCCATAACTCCAGTTCCAGGGAAATCAGATGCTCTCTCTTCTGACTTTCATGGGCATTGCATGACATAGGTACACTTGCATACAAGCAGGCAATACACACAAACAAATAAAATAAAAGTAATAAATAAAATATTGTTTAAAAAAGAAGTCATGAGGAAAGAGATGCTCTGTGGAAGGTCTGACTCACCACAGCATGCTTCCTGTCTGTGCCTGTGGCAAGTAGATCAAGCCAGAGCAACTGTGTTCATATTTTTATCATCACAAGATGACAGCAATCAGTAACAATCTAGGTCTTTGAATTTTATTAGTTGTCACTGTCATTTGGTAACACTATCCAGATACTTTCTTTTTGGTGAACTTAACATATTTTAATATAAAGTTTATTTATATTGTATCCCAATAATGGCGATCCTCACAAATAAAATCTGTCATCTCTTAAATATTTGGTTTATTTCTCTTCTATACATTTTATACTCTAATTAGCTTACCTAAATGTTTTCACTTTTCATAAAATATAATCTATAAAAAGGTTTATCAGTAAAATAAAATATCCAACAAGTGACAAACTTCTGTCCTAGTTACATATCTTTGCTAAAACAAATAAAAATACTATCTATCGATCTCAGTGCCGGATAGTTCTTGTAATGTGTGGCACTGTGTTGGTTTCTCAGGGGATTTAGAATATTCTCCTGACTGCCAAATTGAGCAATATGATTCCCAAATCTAACTTCTTATTTGAAATGTTTTACCAGAATTGAGAAGGCAACAAAACACATGAATCTGGAACAAAATGTAAATTACAGTTTGGGAGACTGAGAAGAGGCAGAGACTTGGCTTTGTTTGCTCTGTGATCTGACCTAGTTCCTTCTTATTTCTGCTTTGGGGAAAGGAAGACGTGACGACAAGTTATATCTCCTAATCTGAACTTTTTCTGATTGGCAGTCTCCTCAAGATACACCAAGATGATTTCCACCAAATGTCTGAGCTTAGTGTATAGTCAACCTTCTTGTCCTTAGATGGAAATATCTAAGGTGGGTGGTTTCACTTTCAAGATTTCTCCCAACACTCCACATCCACAATTTATAACAGAAACAATAGGCAATGTTTATGAATCTTCTATAACTCTTTCAGAGTAGATGGGAACGCTGGTACCACTGCCTTTCTCCCCCTGCTAACTCGTGACTGTGAGAAGTGTATAATCTGCCTTCAGTGAGTAGTCTCCAGCCTCAGGCAATATGTCATAATTAGTGAAACAATCTCTTTTTTCAAAAACATTACATAAAAAGCACCCTAGTGCAGCAGCCATGTAAAAACTCTTCTAGAATAATTTCATGTTTTCCTTTTACCCAGGCAGAATATGATTCCACAACCAGGTTTAAGCATACTCCACTATTCAGTGAGATTCCATCATAAACCCATTACAAAGATCATTGCAGAAATACCCATAGATGCAGCACAGATGGCATGTGCTATTCTTCTCTATGTTCAACCAAGATTGCCTTTGGGAGAAAAAAGTACAGCTCAAGACAATTACTCTGCTTACCTTGATGTTCCTTGAAAGGTTGTACTGTTCAAACCAGAGAGTAGGTTTCAAAGGGAAATCAAAGTCCTTATCATCTGTGGCCAATAGGATTATCATGTTGCCTTCACTTCTAGTATGAAACAAATACATACACAAAAAGTGAGTATATTTAATAGCTTCAGTTTGGAAAGGGCCTTGTTGTAGTTACCCAATAATCTTAAAATAGTTAAGATTTAAGGATGCTATTCTTTTCCTTTTATTATTGCTTCCCTTTCTTTTGACCTTCCATCTTGGCATTTAGCTGAGCTCCAATCTACATGGTCTTAGGGTACTTTGGTGATAAGTGAGAAGGTTGAAATGCCATTCTAGTGCTCTTAACTTTTGCTTCAGCAAGTTTGAGGCCACAGCAAAAATAATAGGAATGTGACATGGTTGGATTTGCATTCCAGAATAGGCAATTCTTTGCTCAAGTCTCAATTTGCTATTTACTGGCTGGATGACCTTGAGAAAATAAATTAACTCAGTATCTGCTATAAAGAAATAATTACAGTGTTTAGTTCATAAAGTTCTTTTAATATTAATTGACATACTGTATATAAAATGACTAGACCAGCTTTATAATAGTAATGATACGTAGTGGTATTTTTTGATCATTTGTTTCATTAACACATTTCAAGTATCTGCTTATGCCACAAAACTGCCAAAACCAACATCAAATATCAGAAATTCAGCTTGATGGTGGTCACCAACAAGCCATGATGAGGGTAAGGAAATATAATGTCAATGAAAGGTACTAGAACTTGGAAACATTAGTTTACTTTACAGGCTAAGACATCAGACATGGAATATTTACAATACAATTCACTATAGTTACATTTATGGGAAAATTAAAATATAAAATCAGCAAGTCAGGGAAATATTGTAAATAATTTAAAACTTCCCATGTGTTCTTTGAGGAAAACACAATGTTTAAAACTGAAATTTTCATTAATCCCTGTTTAGTCAAGTTTCTTTCAATATAGAAAGACATCACTGTTTTATTGGTTGGTTAGAAAAAGGCTGTACGTAGGTCTAGTATTGAATGAAGGCTGGCCAGACCTTCCGTCCTGACAAGTGGATGATGAGGGAAAAGGCCTAGGAATCTATGTGCAGCAGAGTGCTTTGAATGGAAGGAGACAGGCTTGAGACTGTGAAGTTACCTTTCACTTAATTTTTTCTTCTTTCTCCTCAATGCCAATGTTACATGTTTAGTTTTGTGTGTATTATTATCTGACTATTTAATGTGAAAGCTAGAAGTATAAACTGAAAGGACACATATCTATGGACTAAACTCCAAATGTTTCCAGGACGCAGAGACCCCATGGACCCTGAGTTAATGTCTGCAAAGTGAGGCATTAGGCTGACGAATAGTACTGGGTACCAATTAAGCTGAAACTTAAAACATGGCTAGGATTTCTCTAGTGAGAGATATGATGGAAGGGTATTCCAGGTGGACAAAGCAGTTTAAGCAAATGCACAAAGGCAGGAAAATTAAATACTGAGACTAATCCCAAGTTAAAACAAAATAATGACTCAAGGACCAACTACAAAGACAGTATTTTTAGCAAAATAAGTAATATCATTTAAGCTGATATTTACAATAGTACAATGCTATTAGCAAAGGAATCTGTTTAAATAATCATTAGGCCAAATTCTCTTTATTTTTCAAAATAAGAGTTTTAACCATAGCTTAGGGTGTTATTTTTCCAAACATCCCATTAAAAATGTAATTTGAGCCATTATAAAATGTAACATTGTGCAATTTGTTTAAATCACAAGCATATTTATGGAACAGATAACATGACAACAATAAATTGGAATTTTAGAAGAGTGAAGTTTAAGTCATTAACTATGCATTCTCGGTATTGGGATAACAGACTATGACTTACTATCAGGAAGAACACAGAGACCATTTTATGGTCAGGCAACTATAATGGCCACTTGTGTGTCACTCAAATTGAGGAATATAAATAAAAGTCGATTTCTCTGCACAATTTTACTTTAGCTAAAAGTCCACGTATCTCTACATTTCCAAATTCTTTAGTGTGAGTAATAATTCACAAAAGTTCACAAATTGAAATTCTTCAAGCATGAGGGTGGTTCCATGGGCTATTAAAATACGTAAGTGCTATGAATAAAATAGTACATAACGCTGTGTAACTGATAATGTAATAAATAGACTATGTGTGTCTTATCTGTGACTTGAATGGATGTTTAATAAGCTTTACATTCCTAAATCTCAAAATTAATTACTTATTACTTATTGTAATAACTTATTACTCTCATTGTTTTTAGAGCTATAATTACTCACCAGACAGCACAAGATGTACATCCATGGTAATTAACTAATACTTGCTGAACTTTTAGAATGTATAAGCAATGTGTAAGTATTATAAGGATTTTAAAAAGCAAGCATTATTTTTCTGTTCATGACATTCTATATTAAGATTTGCTTGGTTGTTCTAGGTGTGGTGGCACACGTTTTTCAATTCCAGTGCTCAGGAAATAGCAGCAGGTGACCTCTGTGAGGTCAAAGCCATTCTGGTCTACTTAGAAAGCTCTGGGTCTACTGGAACTAGAGAAAGACTCTGTCTCAAAACATCAACAACAAAATGCCCCAGGCTTGGTGACACATGTCTATAATCACAGTACTTCTGAGGCAGTCAGGTGTGGTACAAACCTGAGGTTAGCCTGTGATGCACGGTGAGTTCCAGAAACCTTTGAGTTATAGCATAAAACTCTGTTTCAATAAACAATAAAAAGAAAGCTTCCTTTTTTATAAATCTCAATTCATTCAATATTTAATTCAGGCCCCCTTATTATATGAATATATATATATAATTATATAATTTAAAGTAGAAAGTACAAAGCTCAGCACCTAATATGGTAAACCTTAATTAGACTCTAATATATCGTAGGACACTGTGCTATGTATTGGACTTCAAGGGCAAACAAATCAATGGAGCTGATGAGATGACTCAGGGGTTAAAATTGGCTGTGGTATAAACATGATGAATTGAGTTCCATCCTTGGAACCCACATAAGAGGCCAGCTGCAGTGGTGAGCATCTGTAGTGCCAGCATTGTAAGAAGAGATGAGAGAGGAAGGGAGAGGCTGATGCAGAAAAGTCAACTAGTCTTAAGTGCACAGCAGCTCTGCAGGAAAAGCAAGGGAGACTCTACCTCAGAGAGGAGGAAGGCAAGAACTGAGTCCAGTGTTCTCCTCGGATCTCCACATGCATGCTGTAGCATATGTGTGCACAGAAAATAATAATGATGAGCAAAAAATGATTAAAAACATCATAAAAGATGGGGCTGGAGAGATGACTCAGCAGTTAAGAGTACTGGCTGCTCTTGCAGAGGACCCAGGTTTGATTCCCAGCAACCACATGGTGGCTATCAAGAGTCTGTAACTCCAGTTCCAGGGGATCCAATGCTGTCTTCTGACCTCTTCGGGCACTGTATGACACCAGTGCACCTACCTACATGTAGGCAATACACTGATACACATGGAAAAAAAAAATTTTTCAAAAAATCATGAAAGAAAGAAAACCCAGACTATATTCTAATGAACTAATAAAAAGACCTATTAAAATAAATATATAATTAATGTAGTTAAAAATAATAAAAGCGGTTAACCCCAGAGCATCAGTAAAGTCATCATCATGAATAAACTAATATGCTAGTATCTATTTTTAAATGAACTTTCCAGATGGATAAAACACTTGACAAGATGTAGATTCCTAGTGTGCTATTGTCTCTCACTTAATTCATACATATATTATAATCCTCTCCACTCCTCAACCTCAGAACACCTCATCCATTATTATTTTTTCTTTTTCATCACAATGTTTCATCAGGGCATCATAAACTAGTACTGCAAAAATCCAACCTTGAATCAAGAGAAATTCTCCTGTAGATGCCGTGCTCATATGCTCCAGTAAATGTTTGAGGAATTCTTATATCTTATATGTGGCATTCTTTTCCAGAAATTGGGTGCTCATTCTCATGAATTTATAGAGAAACCCAGTGAAATCGTTAAAGACAAGCAAAGTTAGAACCACTTTCGCTCACCCTGGTTCTGGAGGTTCCTTTGCAGGCTCTGAATGGGGTTAATTACTGATGATTTCTTCCTTTGTGTTCATAATTTTTGTCTGGCAGTTTCACACTGTTATTATTGGGACTTTCTTTTGTCCTGCTTAATTAAATGCTGACACGCTTCCAGTTGATTTCAAAGTCTTCTGAGGTAGCTGCATAATTTGCAATCTAAATAAAGAGTTCTTCGTTGACTCAGCTCTCAAGATCAGCTCTCTTGCAGGCAATGTGCATGAAAAGGCTCTGTTGGTGCTATTTATCTGTGACAAAAAACAAACAGACGAACGCTGGTTTAGAATAAGTTCCACTCTCCTTCGGACAGGACTATGGTTCTTGAGTTCCGGATTTCTATGGCTTCTCTATAATTCATTAAGCACTGAGACCGATTTGTCATTGTCACCCTGAATCACTCCCATGCTACAAAAAGAAAAAGCTGCAGTAGTTAAGTGACAATGATAGACCCAGGGCAGCAACACTAGACACTCTAGGAAAATTCTCAAGAAAAGTGGCTGCCTATGGCATGACAAAACTTCCACCGTTTGCATGTAGTCTGTTCTACAGGAAAGCAGCTCGACACACAGCACATTTCTGTACAGTCTGCTGGGGAGACACATTTCTCAAAGTGATAAAAATGGGGCTACTCAGTAGGCTTTGGTGGAAGTTGATGCAAAATAATTGTACATGTCTCATGTATGCTGGCATTATTGCTGCAAATCACCAAAACCCTGGTATAAAATTCTGTAAAATTTAAAGGCTAGTCACCACCACATCCAAAGCATGAAAGACTCACATAGAAGGGCTAGAAATTTCTGGCTATTTGGGGATCTCTAAAGGGCTTCTTAAGGCTGATTAATATAATAAAACAAAGCCTGAAATTCCCAGCTCTGTTGAGCGGAGTCATGAGAAAATAATCAGAGTCTGTGTTTGCCCACAAATATTTTCTACAAATTAGGCACACCGCTGGATACTCTCCACCAGCCTTTTGAATCTGTAGGCACTTGCCCCAAGAGCTGCTTTATGCAGGTGAGGGCTTCGGTTCTGCAGCAACGGCTGCTGCTTACTGAGCACGGCATCTGCCTGAAATGAATCAGGCAGTAAAAAGGAGACTGACTCTTCAGCTGTGTTTAAAGTAGAATTCAGCAGGCTTTTCAATGCAGAGATTGCTATCTACCAATCTATTCAATCTTTAATACAGTCAAACGGGGTCCTTTGAGAAATCATGTAATACTCTCCACACCGTTTATGCAAGGTTAATATTATGTTATCACATGTGACCTGCCAAGTATCAATAGAGTACTTTGTCTGATCCCTAAAACACCAAACCTTATGAGAGAAAAGGAAGTACAAAAATATGACTTCTTCACTTGAGGCAGGTTATAATTGAGTTGGAGAGCCAAACTATAAGCAGAATAATGGCAAATATTTTTTACTGCATTTGATTTAAATAGCACATTTCATCCAGAATATGTTTGTAACAAATAACAGTTACTGGAAGCTAAAATCACCTAGGAAGACATCCTATGAATGAATGTGTAGATCACTTATCAGCAATATCAGCATCTCCTGGTCTTAGGCTGGTGTATTAGTCAGGGTTCTCCAAAGAAACAGACCTGGTAGAATGGATATATATGTGTACGGATTTATCACCTTAGCTCACAGGATAGAGTCCGAGTAGTCCAAGAATGGCAATGGCAGCACCACATTTGGAGAGGCTGAGAATCCATAGTCACTCAGTCCATGAGGCTGGATGTCTCCATAGTTCAAGTCTGGCGCTGAAGGTCTGATGAATTCCAAAAGATGGGCTAGTCTTCAGTCTACAGCAGCAAGATGAACTCACCAGTGAGAGAGAAAGCAAGCAGCAATAAATAAATTAATTAATTAATAAATAAATAAATAACCGTTCTCCTCTGTCATGGCCTTTTATACATACTGCCATCAGAAGGTAACACCCACATTTAGGATGTGTCTTCCAGCTTCAGATGATCCAAGTAAGAAGAACTCTCTCATTTCAGTTAATCCTAGATCCAGTGAAGGTGACACACAGGATTAGCCATCACAGCTGGTTAGATGTGCTTGTGTGGGGGCCTGATGACCAGAACTGGAACTTTTGATCCCACAAGATGAAAGGAGAAAACCAGCTCTCATGAGTATTCCCCATCCTCTGACTTCCCCATGCATGCCTTGGCACATGTGCACCTGCACACACACGCACACACACACACACACACACACACACAGAGAGAGAGAGAGAGAGATAGAGAGAGAAACACTAAATAAGAAGGAAGTGAGGGAGGAATGAATGGAAGAAGGGAGGAAAGGAGAAAAGGAAGGAAATAAAACAAACCAAAATAAAACAGAGCAAATTTCAGTCATGTTCCAGAGAAGAGGATAGATTTTTACTATGATCCAAGTGAATATCGTATTAAAACGTTAGGGAAAAATGAATAATACTGCTCATGTTGGCAGGAATCCACATTTATTTTTCAAGGCTGATCCCTAGTAACCAGTCCCCATTCTATGTAGATAACTAAACAATATTTCCTCAAAACAAAAAAGCAATTCATTACAAAATCAAGCAGATCAAATATAGAAGGAACTTGCGGTACATGTCAAGAGGAAAACGCTATGCGTATTTTTAAAATACCCAGAAAACCCTATTTAAGTTAGTAAAACATTAAGTTTTCAATGAATCAGAGGAGTTCTCATTTGTTTTGAGAATATCAGCTAATTAATGGCCAGTGATATTTAAAATACTATTTAAATAGATAAATTGTTCACTATTCTTTACTAAATAAATTCATTTATACTTTAAATAAGTTTCTGTTATATGCACCTATAAAATGGAGAAATTCTAAATTTAGAACTTCAGAATATAAAATAAGGTTTTGGAATATCTTACTTTTATCTAATTATTTTTATTGAGAGGATTTAATGAAAATGCTTTTTATAATAAACTCTCAAAATCAGATTAAGGAAAACATTACATTCCTTACTATGCTTACATACTGATTACAACAAAAGTTAGAACGTTATCATATATATAATGTAATAAATTAGGCTTTAAAAGCATGTCTCTGTAATTTTGCAATTTTTATTAGCAGGTTTTTATAATGGCGTAAAGTACACACACACACAAACCCAATATATGAACATGTACCTTGGATCTCTGAGCTCTGTTCTGATATAGTAGGCTTTGAATCTATATCAGCAGTTCCCAAACATGAAAACTATTTAGTTTTGCAATGTGATCAATGAACATGCTTCACTTTGTTCTTTTAAATCAGAATCTGTAGGTTTCAGAATTTACTTTGTTAGGTAAAGTAGTTTAGATTATATCGTGTTGACCATTATAAAATTTTAAATAATTTCATCACTCATTTTATCATCATAATGTACTCTTAGTATTCACATTTTACAGTAATAATATTTATATGCCATACCAGTATTTTGGGTAAGACTGAACAAAAGTTCCAAATCAATCTATGCTAGATTTTCCTTTATTTTTTTGAGAAAGACAGAAAAATCATAGGGCGTTTTACTTTCATTAAACAAGATGCTAAGGCTGGACTCTGATGTTGGACTCTGGAGCACAGATAGATTTGAGAAATGTAGATGTTGGCAGCAAAGGCCAGAGGAAACAAAGTATCTTCAGGATTAAGAGGCAGCTCAAGCATGTGTGTGAAAGAGCTGAGCTTCCTGAACTGGAGCAAGGCCCAAAGCAGAATGGGGTAAGGCATCTGAGCATGGCCTGAGAACTCTGAGTGCTTGAAAGTAAATTTATATGCGTACTTTGCTTGAATTACCTTTAAATTTTGATTAAATCATATAGTCTGGGTTCTTATGCACCCAGATACAAGGAGAAGAATAAAAGAAAAGAGTAATTTATCTCCCCAAGGTCAAAGTAGAGTCATTAAACAAATACCTTTATATCTGTCCCCAGAGCAAGTGGCAACACCAAGGACGATCTCAGAGTCCCACTTCCTGATGCAGAGGAATTGAGGCTGTCACAACAGAATTAAATGCAGATCCAGGGAGCAGAACAGACTATGAGAGTTAAGATACAGTCAGCCTGGATTCAAGTTCTACCAGTCAATTTACAAACTATGTGATTTTGTTATTAATCATTTAATCAGTCTGTTATGGTCTAGGCATTTGCTCCTTGCAAAGGTAATGCTAAGACTTAATCTCCAAAGTCATATGTCAATGGAATTTGGGAGGTTAGACTACAGTTAGATGAAATAATGAGTGTGAACCCCCATGATAACCTTTCTGGTTTGTAAAATGACAAAAAGAGACTGAAACTTGCAAGCTTGTGCATAACTGTGGGAGAGCTATGAGCCTCAGCCAGGAAAGGAAGACTGTCCTCAAATATGTGTTCTCCATCTTAGACTTTCAGGCCTCCAGAAATGGTAGATGTCATTTCCTTTCTTTATAAAGTTACCTAGTCTCCAATATTGTGTAATAGCAGCAGAGCATTAATGAATGCTCATTGGTTTCTGTGCATTGTTTTCCTCATCTTTAAAATGAGAATAAAAATGACATATTTCATAGAAATGATGTGAGGACCAATTACAAAAAGCATGAACAAAGTATGAAAAAATGTGTAGCAACTAAGGACCACCATTTAAGTTCAGCTGGCAATGATAATCTTTAGAAACAGTATTGTTACAGCTGTATAACTCTCAGCTGAATATGTGTGTACATAAGAAAAGAAGCTAATAATTCATATAAACTGGCTTTATATCTGCAGACTACAAGCAATAAATTGCAAATTTTGTGTCCAATTTTCATTGTTGTTGTTGTTGCTGCTGTTAGTTTGGGGATTTTTGAAAGTCCCCATAGCCCCAACTGGCCTGGAACTCTCTGTGTAGACCAGGCTGGCCTCATCTCCCAGAGATCTGACTGCCTCTGGTCCTAAGTGCTGCGATTAAAGGCATGAGCCACCACATCTGGCTGTGTTCAAGTTTTCTACCTAAAACTCTCATGCTTATGTATAGCATACAGAGTAAAATGAATGGAATACATTACTAACTCTATTACATTATATGTAAGAGAAGGTCTTTAATTTGGCTTGACTTAGTTTTACAATCTTGATACCTGGTCTATGAATAAGATATATGATTAAAAAAACAAATATTAGCTGTAATAGCAATAGTGTATTACTTAATTCATGTTACCTGATGAATTTCAGCAGTCTAATAACATGTTAGGTTCAGTCCAACTTGATGGATATATCATGAAGAAGTAAGTCATTGGTTATATAAATGTACAAGGAATTGCTATGCAAATCCTGGAATCTGCCAGTCAGGTCCCCCGAGGTACTTTGGTATCTACCCAGCTCCCTTTATTCTCCCAAGCTTAGCAGCCTTGGCCACCCACTCCTCCTAAAAATGTCACCCATTATAAGTGACTACTACAAATGAAATAGCTTTGTCAGAAAATTTAAACCTTCAAAATGAGCACAGTTTTAAAGGAGCCATAAAGGCAAGAACTACAGAAGGAAGATAGGATTCTGCTTTTACTCCTTCAGAATACAAGTCCTTTCTGACCTTGCACTGAAACTTTTTTCTCAGTCACATAATCTTTGGATGGTCACACCTCAGCTCTCTCCTTGCTGTTGATCTTCACCTCTCTACATACCTAGTTACTTTCCCAAGGCCAGATCCACCTCCTAATTCTATGTCTGTCAGTGAATCTTTGCAGATGCTGATCTCAGCTTTCTCTTACATTCCCAGCAGACTTTGGTTTTTAAAAATACATCACACTTTTAACTCTGTTAGTGACCCCTTTGCCTCAGCCCCAAAGAGGATCCCTGTCTTCAGTTAGCCCCATGGCAGTTTAGTTTATTATTTAATAAACATTATTCAAGCTCTCTATTGATCTTCCAGTATATGGTCTAAAAAACATCAGGGCCATATACACGGTGGCCATGCTTGTAAGCATCTTTCAGTTCTGCCAGGAAGAATCACCTGTGCAGTCACTAAACTGCTCAATAAAAGAAAAGTACCCATATCTGGAAAGACAGATGTAAAGGTGAGTGGAAACAAGGGCAGGGGATCACGTCTCCTAAATGAACATTTCAGATGATCCTAGAACGACAAGGCCAGGTCTACTGGTAGAAAAATGGGGTTTTGGAGGGTGGGTAGGAACACACATTTTAAGCAAAGAACAATGTATTTAGAAGATGTAAATAATGAGGCAGTCTTGAGTATGCAGGTATGCATACATATAATACCACCATCCTAATATTTGAGAAGTTGAGCTAGGAAAACTGTGAATTTGAGGACAGACTGAGCTTCTAAGCTAACCCCTGATGAAAGAAAGGAGGAAGAGAGAGAGAGAGAGACAGGGGGAGGGAGGAAGGAAAGAAGGAAGGAAGGAAGGAAGGAAGGAAGGAAGGAAGGAAGGAAGGAAGCTGAAATCATTATTACTGGTACTGCCTTAATTTTATAATACATTTTTTCTACTCATGTTCTCCCCTTTTTATTTCTACTTACCACTTACGCTTGAAATACTTTAAAAAATTAATCCCTAATTCTAACTCTTAGATTTTCAGTTCTCACTCTAACAATATAAAGAATTCAATCAAAGCATAATCCCCTAAATGAGTCATTTAATAAATTATATTAAAATAATTATTTAGGAATCTGATAAATAACAAGGTCACATTGTGTGAAATCCTAGGTGACCCAAGAATATTTAAACATAATAAAGGAAACTACACAAGCACATGTGTAAAGATGAAGAGGGAATGTTGGTTATAATCTTGGAGTGAGATCACTCTGCGGCACCGATAACAGAAAGTGTAAGAAAGTTTAACAAATGTCATTAAATAAAAATCAGATGTGAGTATTTGTCAAAAGAAAAAATGAGTAGGAACCTTGACACATGAAATGAGTCCTGAAATTGACATTCTATCCTTTAGAAAACAGTCGGCTGTCTCTGTGACTGAATACTAGATGTTCTGGGTCCCTCAGGATCACTCAAGTTGATTTAAGTAGGTACTGTTGGAGCCCTCTGGTTTCTCTTGGGATTAGCTAGTAAACCGGCTGTTCAGGCAGGTATAGGAGGAAGGAAAGGCATCTGGTTTGTAACTTCCCTTTTGCCTGTGGTTGGTGCCTACTGTTTGCTGGGTCACTTAATGTTCGTTTTTCTTCTCCAGTTCTAAATCTCTCCCAGCCTTTTTCTCCCCAACTAAGGTCCTTTGAGCTTCACAATTGACTTCTTTTCTCATATTATCCTGATCCTTGCCATTTGTTTTCTACTGGGACCCTGACAGATGTATTAGGAGTGGAATCAAATTGCCCATAATAGGCGAAGATCAATGTTTACAATACACATAACAGGGAAATAATGACTGTGATTTTAATAGAACCATTTTTGGAGTGTATATCCCATGCCAATATCTTGCAGAACATATTCTAAGAAGTAATCTATTAACTCTCCAAGCAATAAATATTCCATTTTATGAATAAGTATACTTAAACTTCCAGACAAAATAACTTGCTCAGGGTCACATTGTCAGTCATATGAGAGCTGGTGCCCAAATCTCATCTGACTATTAACACACAAATGTGGTCACAGTGCTGGTCTCAGGAGAGTGAAAAGACTGATTTGAATAACAGCAAACAGACCAGCATTGTATCAGGCATCCTGTAAATCAGGGGTCTTTCAAAGCATTTTATTTGTTTTATCTCATCTAATCTCTAGGAAAACATTATGAAGTAGAAAGCTAAGCTACATACTATCAGGGTTGTACAGCTAGCAAGATGTTTCCAAGCCCAGATACAGGACTTGAGAATCTATGAGCTTTATAACTGCGTGTTCTGACTGTCAGTAGTGGAATAGAGAAGTCACCAAAAGAGAAGCACATGAATGTGTCCAATCTATCAAATAATAATTGAATAGAAAGCAACATTGAGAAATGTGGTTTTGGCTAAAAAACTAGCCCAAATCCTTAAGATTTAACACCAATTTGAATGAAATTGAAGGTAAATGGACATTGTCATATGTTATTGGTGGAAGTTAATGAAATACTAGTAATATTGTTAATCTGCTTTATAATCTAAATAGTCTTCATTAAAATCTACTAAACATACTACAGTATCATGCACAAGTATTAACATCAAATTCCGTAGACATACCCATTAACACATAGATGATTTAGAATTGTTTAGAAAAGCTTATGAACAGAGTAAAAGATGATTCCATCTATATAAATCTGCACATATCATAGAAAAACATTTACTAGATGCTCAATAAAATGTTAACAGTACTTACCTTTGTGCAGGGCCATGTTAAGTCTTATGGTGCCTTTGTGAATTTAATATGATCTTCTGGGATCTGTAGACTGAATGCTTATTTCCATGGATCCTTTGAGCCGAATGAACCTGATATCTGCACAAAGCAAAGAGCGTGCCAGGGTATATTATACCTGTTCCAGTGGTATGTGGTTGTAACTTAAATAATTTTTGGTCTTTTAAAAAATATTTAATTTGTTATTTTTATTTTATGTATATGCATGTAATTGCCTGCATGTAGGTAAGTGCACCCATGTCATGCAATGCCTGCGGGGGACAGAAGAGATTGTTAGATCCTCTGGAACTGGAGTTACAGACAGTTGTTAGCTGCCATGTGGGTGCTGGTTTTCAAACAGTGTCTTCTGCAAGAACAGTCAGTGTTCTTATCCACTGAGCCATCTCTCCAGCCCTCAAATTAATTTTTAATTAGAAAAATTTTTTTTGCAAAAACTTACCCATTATATATTTTTCTTAACCAACCCACAATTCTGTTTGTACTTTATCTGATTCTCATCTGTATTAGTAAATATTGACTTTACCTTTTCTGTCCTATTTAGACCTCAGGATTAATCACATAAATAACATCACACTAACATTCTTAGTTATGTCCTTATGACAGGATCCTTGGAGTTATCTTAGCTTTTCATCAGTTTCTAAATTATTCTTTATTTGATTCTATTCCCAGGAGAAGTTATGCCCAATTTTGTAGGCAATTTCCAAACTCACTAGATATCAATACAAAATACATTAAAATACTTGTATTGTTCTTGTTCAGACTTGTCTTGAATCCATAGGAATGGGAATCATAAATTCCCATCGTGTTCTGCAAGCATTCTACCCCTTAGTCAATTTCTTCCTGTGAAAACTCTCACTCCACTTATTTAATCTGGAAAACTAAAAGCATCAACACAAACTACTTCAAATTAGAAGTATCTTTTGCTCATCTAAATTTTGTCTTTTCAGACAAACTTTGATCTGTATTGTCCATCATCTTCTGGGTCCCTTTGCAACTTTGTTCTGTCTCCCCTATATCCTCAAGATCTTTTCTTTTATCATTTCTTTTTTATGTTTCTTTGTATCTGTGCATCATACCACAGATCCCCAAAGTACCTCACTTGCAGTCACCACATCTTTCTTCTAAGCCAAGTCTTTTGAGAAAGCACTCAAGTCGCTTTCTCCATGTTTCTCTTCCTAGTCGCTTTTCTAACCACTACTCTCTGCCTTCAGCTTTCTTTCACTTATCTGAAATCCTCAGTCAAAGCACTGAAAGGCTGGACTATCTATATTCATCTTTTTTGCTAAATCCAATAGACGGTTCTTATTTTACTGGACTTCTGATTTCTTTCATAGGATTCTGCACAGACTTATCTTAAAGATTTCTATTTTGTGATTTCTGATACACACACACATCTCTTTTATGTGTATGCATGTCTGTGGTATATGTATGTGCATGTATGTTCCAATATATGTCGGCACACATGTCTGTGCAGGTCACTTGTCAGGGCATGGGTGAATACACTGTGAGTTAACATCAGTTATCTTCCTCAGTCTCTCACAACCTTAGGTATTGAGGAAAAATCTCTCACTTAACCAGGTGTTTGTTGTTTTGGTTACTCTAGGCTCCAGCTTGCCCCACTGATCTCTCCTTCCAAGGGTTGGGATTACAGTTAGCTGCCAGTCTGTGAGGCTTTTATGTGAGTTCTTGGTATCTGAACACTGCTCCTCATGTTATGTGGCAAAATTTTATGAACTGAGCCATCTCTCTAGATGACATATTGTCTCTTAGTATTTCAGCTAGCCTATATTAGATTAACATTTGCTTATATACAAAAGCATCTGTAAGGCCCAAAATTATATGGTGATATCATGCTCCTAAAAGCAGGAATGTTTGTGTGTGCACATGTACTTTTTTATCCAATGTAAATGATCTGCTTAAGTGCCTATCTCCACCATTAGTGGGAGGTCTGCTGAGATGAGGTCTTATATAATTAATTATTGTTGTTCAAGCAATAGCTGGTCCCTTAAAAGGATGGAGTTAAATAGTTGTTAATTTGAACATTTGTGTTCTATGCATTTAAAATATCCTTTTCCAAATGTGACTTGTACTCTAACAAGGGCAATTTGTTGTATCCAGAAAACAAAAAAGGGCTGGAGAGACAGCACAGTGGCTAAGAGTCTTGACTGCTTTTGCAGAGGACACAGGTTCAATTCCCAGCACCCACATGGCAGCTAACAACTATCCATAACTCCAATTCCAGGAGGAATTCAATACTCTCTTCTGACCTCTGGCTCATTACATGACACAGGCACACTTACACAATGCAGACAATACACTCATACACATAAAAATAAAACGTAATAAATGAAATGTTTTTAAAAAGAAGAAAAATGCGGCCAGAAGAGATGGCTCAGCAGTTAAGAACACAGACTGTTCTTGCAGAAGACCCAGGTTCAAATTCCAGCACCCACATGGCAACTAACAACTGCCTGTAACTCCAGTTCCGGGAGATCCAATAGCCTCTTCTGTCATCTGCAGGGCATTGCACGGCACAGGTGAACTTACCTACACATAGGCAATACATGCATACACATAAAATAACAATAATAAAATTTAAAAAAAGAAAAAAAAGAAAAAGAAAAAAAACCAACAAACCACATAGACTTTAGTTTTACAATTCTGGAAATGCTCTTCATGAGCTCTCTTACAAGTCACTAAGGTGCTCTGAACCAGTCTCTCTAGTACTTATTTTATTGTGCTATTAATAGTTTACATATTTTTGAAAATGAAAAAAAATGTTTATAAGATTACATCCAGGTGTGGTGGCACGCACTTTTAGTCCCAGCCCTCTGGAGGCAAAGGCAGGCAGATCTCTGTAAGATCAAGGTCACCCTAGTCCACATCTTGACTTCCAGACAAGCCAGGACTAGGAAGAGTCTGTCAAAAAAACAAACAACAACAATAATTATATATATATATATATCCAGGGTAATTATGGATGGAAAATTATTAAATCATCCAAAAATTTTTTCATTTGTAAATTCCACATTCATTTTTTTTCTTAAAATTTATGTAACACTGTTTATGATAATAATCCAGATACAAGACAATATGATTGATATGGGAAGCTAAAAAGACAACCATGATTCCTGTAGTCATGGGATTTGTATATTCCAATGGCAAACACTGTGGCACATCAACTGATTTTTTTTTTCCTTGAATAGAAATTTCAAGTAGCATTGAAGAAACATAGTATTATCAAAAGAAATTCAGACTTTCCTAGTGAGAATTAAGAAATGCCTTAGTATTCTGTCTACCCTGCTTCTTTATAATCCATGATATGTAGGTTCCATTGTAAATGTGTCACCTTGGGCTGGGAATCTCTCAAACACTTAGTCTCTTTATGTGACCAGTTATTGAGCTCTGTAATAGTCTCCATCTGTTGCATTTCTTACTTTTACCAGCAAAGGTTCCTCATGCAATGGAGTATGATACACACAGAAGGCTACAACTGGCCAAAGTGTACAGAATAAGACACAGCAGAAGGCATATCCCTGGATAGGAATCCTATATTACATCTCAATTATCCAGGCTCAGCAACCATTGCAGAAGAGGGAGCGGAAAGATTGTAAGAATCAGGGTTGGTGCAAGATCATAAGGAAACCGTTTTTCAGGACTCTGGGAACTTGCTCATATGACTTGACAGCAATAGTGTCAGCAAGCATAAGACCCTTGCTAACTTACACAAAAACCCAGCATTGAACTGTGGAAATAAGCAGGAGACCCCCACACACACTTTAGCAAAAGTAACTATTGGCAGCTGATCACTGCTGGGTGATGGAGAATTGATTCTTTATGGGAGAGAATCCAGAATGGCTGATTGGACTGCAGTGGATGAACTTGCACAGAAGGACATCTGGACACACAAGCTGAATCAATTAACCTTAATATGTATGCCAGAATGTAGGAAATTTGGTGTGGGGAATATTCAGGGGTGCAGGTGGAGAAGGGGCATAAAGATGATAAAGATGCTTTCTACTAAATGCACACAAATTCAATAAAATTATACACAAAAGTAAAAGTTCAGACTTGCTACATCCCACTTTCCTTCTATTACCTCTATCTTCAACTAGCACCTCTGAGGAACTTTTAGGCTTACATTACTTTTGACTTGCAGATAATCTATTAGTGATCAATATATACTAAGTAAACATTAAGGAATAGACCTTGGGGGCTGGAGACATGGATCAGCAGTTAAGAACACTGACTCTTCTTGCAGAAGACCAGGGTTCGAATCCCAGCACCCACATGGCAGCTAATAACTGTCCGAAACTCCAGTTCCAGGGGATCCGACAGCCTCTTCTGTCCTCTGAGGGCATTTCACGACAAGGTTGCACATGCAGGCAATACAGGTATACACATAAAATAAATAAAGTATTTTTTAAAAAAGAAATAGACTTTGTATTATATAGGATAATAAATGGTAAGGCATGTTTTCAGTTTCAAGAAACCCATTCATTAAAACTTGCAGTGAATGTGAGAAAATAAAAGAAATTTGGAGGTAAATGTTCCAGTTTGTAGATGGTAGATGTATTGGGACTTTAAATAGAATTTTGGAAACCTCATTCTAATACCTAACTTTTGCCAATAAATTATATAAGGGTGGGAGATGATCACAAGGAGAGATTACAAGGCTTTGAAAACTTATTCATATAAACTTACAGCAACTGTGACAGCATACACAAAACACCTGCAAACTCAAATCAGACAAAAACTCAGCATAGAACTGGGAAAATAGTGAAGAAACCCAAACTTTAGCTGAAGAACTATTGGCAGGGTTAGAGAGAGTTGATCTTTACAGGAGTTATACTAGATAGGCTGACCAGGCTCCAGGGGATGAACTCATACCGAGGGACATGTGGGGACACAAACTTGACTAAATACTTTTTAACATATATGACAGAATGCATGAAATCCAGTGGGGGAGTGAAGATCATGGAGGAGGATCTAAATATGATTAATATGTGTTGTACGAAATGCACAAAAATTCAGTAAAAAAACTAAAAACTTTCCTTGCTATCCAATAACCCCTATGTTGCACAGTACCTTATAATTTGTCACTTGGATTGGTGAAGATTTCTCTTGACTGTTTTCTAATCCTCTCTTCTTTGTTTTTACATTGAACTTTGCAAAACCACAAATCTGATCCCATCAGAACCCTGAATTCAAACGGTTGCTGGTATTTTACAGTTTAAAATGAATTCCAGCAAGGCATTTGAGCTACTCATGACTCAGCTACCATGATCTGCAGTAGCAGTGAGCTCGCTGCATTTTGAAACAGCCAGTGCAAACAGCCTGTATTTCCTCTGATCATTCTACCTTTCTCTGTTCTCGTAGACTTCATTTTCCTAAATATTGCCATATTTCTAAATGAAATCTCCTACTGTCTTCAACAGGGAGCTTTTTTTCCTTTTTTTTTTTTTGCTCTCCAATTTCTGAAAGTAGGATTTAGTGCTGCCATAAAACTCTCTGCACACCTCCACCTTAACAGATATCTGCATTCACCTGACTCCATGTCCTTCTCCCCTTTAGACGGTGACCTTTTCAGTGCAAAGGCTGTTTCTTGCCTCTATTTTCCCAATACCTAAAAGGTTTCCTGGCATATCAGGCTATTACATACACACACACACACACACACACACACACACACACACACACTGGTTCTGTGAATACATAAATTATCTCTTGTCATAACAAAACTATTCAAAGGCATAGTGTCAAACATGGCTAAAGAATGAGCATGTGACCCATGACAGGAAAGAAAACAGTCTAATTTGGCAAGAGTAGAAAATTTCTTTATATATATTTTATTGGACTTTTGTAATTTCATACAACAGTTCTTAATCAAAGTTAGACTCCCTCCCGCCATCCATACCTCCCCCCACCGGACCTCATGTATTCTGCCATACACATTAAGTCCTATTCATTCAGGCATTTGTACTCAAATGTCCTTCAGTGTAAATGCATCCACTGGAGTGTAGGCAGCCCATCTAGTAATCACATATAAGTCATACTCTTCCTCACCCAGTAGCAATCAGTCTCTAATAGTGCTCAGCCTAGTGCCTTCCCGCCATCTATTTCTGTCCTCCTTTTGGGGCCCTTGTTTAATTGATCTGACATAAGTCTTGTGCTCGATGCCACCATTGTCACAGGTTCACAGGTGTGAGCTCTGCCTCCCTGTGTTCATGAACCAGACCTGACCCTTGCAATCTTACTGGCCCCTCTTCCCCAATGGTCCCTGATCTGAGGGTGAACCAGTTATAGATAGAAGCCTTATCCTACACTCTTCTTTCAAACTTGGCCAATTGTGTGGCCTTCTGTGTGCATACCATTATATTGTGTAAGAAAGGTTTACTGGTGAGAGTTTAGGGATGCAATAGTTTTCTCTCTATCCCTTGCTCTACTATGTTCCATGAGCCTTAATTGCAGAGGTAAGAGTGGAAATTTTCTGAAAGAGGACAATAGATAACAAGATAGAAAAAATGTGGGCACTGACACTGAATGAATTTTCCTTTTATGATAACTTTCTATTTTTCACTGTACAATAGAGTAGGCACTGGCCACCTGAACTACAAGGCACTTAAACATGGTTACTATGGTTGAGGATATAGATTTTTGACTCTTGAGCTACTTTATTAATGCCTTGTTAACTTTAAATGACCACTGTGGAGTCTAAAATACCAAATCACACAGAAGGACGAATTTGCAAAAGTCATTGGATTCCAGATTAAAGAGCAAAATTTTCTGTGTGTAATGCACAAAGAACTGAAGCATTCTCAAAAGAAAATTAGCATAATCCAAAGAGTGTCTTATAATGAGCTCTGAAAGATAAATACTAATAAGCAATGTCATAAAGGTATAAAAATCATATATTTGATAATTGGTATTCTGTTTATTTCAGAAAATTTATTTTTCACTCTCACTTTAACTGTGCAATGAAGTGAAGATAATGGACAATATTTTTTATCTCAGTTACTAATAATGTAATTTGGAGAAATATTACTAATAGAATTGAAATAGAAACCTTGAATATCAATTATTTTCTCATTACATAATGGATACTAAAATGCACTACTTATAAAATTGAAAATATTTTTGACTTTTCATTGCAGACATTTCAAATAACAGATAAATAGCATGTTCAGCTATTTGATCTGCATTGAAAATGGGATCTTTTATAGATAACTGCCAATGGTATCAGCATAAAATGACCACAGGACATATATTCCCCTGGGAACAGTCCTGGTTACAGTTGAGGCAGATATTAGTAAATTTTTAGCCTTGTCTTTATTTGCAAGTGACTGTGATAGGATGAGAAATCAGAAGTGATTACCTGTGCACCCTATCAGAAATTTCAAGTACTTGTCTTCCAGCAAATATGTGCATTAGACTATTTTATAATTAACAGAGTTAAAAATGCTTCCCTTTGTCTCTCTCCTGATGAAAACATGGGCTTCCATTCAAATTAAAGGGAGTTCTTGGGGTGGAGAGATGACTCAGTGGTTAAGAGCACTGGTTGCTCTTGCAGAGGACCCGGATTCAATTCCTAGCATCTAGACGGTGGCTAACAGCCATCTGTAATTCCAGTTCCAGGGGATCCGACATCTTCTCTGACTTCTGCAGGCATTGCACAACACAGGTTCATTTAAATACACGCAGACAATACACTCATACACATAAATAAAAATAATAAATGAAATCTTTTTAAAATAAAGGGCATTAAGAGGCTAACAGAAAGATTCTCTCATCACACTTTCAATGCTGAAGAACATCCATATGTGAACCTTATTTCCTAAATTTTCAGATACAGTTGTGTCTTCCTCATCTGGTGTAGATTAAATCACAATGATTGCACAAAGCCCTCAAAACAGTAATTGGCAGAACCTGACTGATTAGTGAATGTAAGCTGTTATAACTGTTGATATTTTGTGTCTTATTATTTATTAATGTGGGTTTCATTCTGGGGTAATTATTGACCAACAAACCCAGCAGCCCAGGTGGTTACAATCTAAACAGGATGCGGAGGGAACCAGGAGACAGAGTCTTTAGCCTCTGCTTAGCAGTGGTTTCTGACATGCTGGAAATAGGCAAGTGTGAAGCTACAGACAGCTGATAGGCTCAGCAAGGCAAGCCCATGTAATCCCCGAATTTGGAACTAGAATTCTGGGGATTTATGTATTTCATAATAGTCCCCAAAATGTTGCTTACTTGAAAATTCAGACTAGGTTCATTCAAACACTGTATTTCAGTAGCATTTTAACATTAGGCAAGATCAGGGGTACTGATCTCTTTACTTAGATAAATTCCCTGCTTCAGAAATTGTAACACTTAAAAATAATACTTAGAAAACACTTTTATATTATTAGATTTAGGAACGTGTTCACATATCTGATTAATGTAGCATGTTAATTTTCACTAGTCTGAAAGAATCTAAATTCAACATCTTTTGTATAATGACCAAGCCTCATCTACCCAGGTTTAGATGAATAGAATAGAAGGGAAAAGTTGCTGGAACCTTTTTCAAAACTGCCTGAGAAATCAGTACACAGAAAGAGAGTGATGTGACATGAGAAAAACAGGGGAAAACAGGTGAATTTTTCAGGGAAATAGGAGCAAGCTATTGCCAAAGAAAAATTAATCCTGACATCTATATATAGAGAACTTATTAAGAAAAAAATATTATAATGAAGAGAAAACACCAGTCTCAGAAACCTGTAAGCATGCCAGGGTGAAAAGATAAAGGCTTTTCTTTTAGGGTCAGCCTCTTTGTCTACAGGAGTGCATTCAAGATTCCCAGTGGATATTCAAAAGTGGATGGCTCAGAAACAGTGTGTGTGTGTGTGTGTGTGTGTGTGTGTGTGTGTGTGTGTGTAATTTTTTTTTTTTTTGGTTTTTTGAGACAGAGTCTCCTTGTAGGCATAGCTGGCCTGGAGCACAGAGAACTTCTGGTTCTGCCTCTGGCTCTGCATTAGAAACATGTACCACTATATATATATATATATTCCATATATATGTTCCCCATTGAGGTTATTAGCATGTTCTAATTTGCATTGTACTATATATTATATAGTACATATTTTAATATACCATAAATATTTTGCCTGTACATACATGTTATAAAGCTTAATTTATATTTTACAGTGATTAATAACAAGGAGCAAAATTTACAAATTAGAATAATATATGTCATTCTCAATATGTCTTCCCATATATCTTCTCCTATGGTGGTGTGAACTGATACAGCGCCTGCATGCTGAGTTGAAATGAGGTTACCTAGCATTATAGTACTATTGCCTGATAATAATGTCTGAGGGAGGATCTCTACCTCAGCCTTCTTCAATCATTGAGCCCAGAAGTGATATGGCAAGTAGCACTTGAAACATGGATATTTCCAATAAGGGATGTTTTTAATCTTAAGCAAGAGAGAACAAGATTTCATCACTACTCAGAGAGGAATGCATTTTAAACAAAGAACTTATTTATTTCAAGAACTTTCTACTGACTGTTATCAGGCCTCAGCTGACTGTACTGAAAACTCTTAAAAGTAAAACCATATATAAGGGAAGATGACTATGTAAGTAAAACAAGCAAAGCAAAGCATAAGATTGTAAAGAGAAGTTGGACAAAGGGAAACGGCCTGTCAGCTCTGATAGGAATAGTGTTTTGCTGTAATTTATTGCTTCTTTGATGTTAGAGGCAACCAGAGATCAGTGACTTGACAAGAGAGCACCCTGACTTATGTTGGACCAAATTAAAACCAAGGAAGCAGCAACAGTGAGTATTCACTCTTATGAGAGTGGTATAATGGATATAGGATGAGGGAATGTGGGAGACTGGAGTCAACATGCAGTGGAAAACAGAACCCTGGAAAATTAGTGTGTAAATATAGACTTGTTTCAGAACAAGGAAAACAGAGTGATAAGGGCCACATGTAGGAAATGATGGGCACTGAGGTCTAACGTCCTCTGTCAGTGCTGCCTTAGTAATAATCCAAACATCTGGAGTGGATAAGAAAACTGTCCTGTGCAGTGAAGCAGCAAAAATGGGTGTAAGAAGCTCCTTATTGGAGACAAATGAGAACCAAAGCAAGCATTTGGACTATTATGTAGACATGGAGATAAATATAATACACTCCTTTATTCTAAAATTTCCTCACATGATCTATTGCAGTAGTTTTGTCTAGACATTTGGACACCTGAAATAGGATGTAACAAAATGTTTCTAAAAAATGAAATAGATATACCCTGCAGTAATGACTGTTGATTACGTTCTCCGAGTTGAATAGTATTTATACAGATGATAATGGTAGTTCATTTTTCTCAAGTACTTCCTATTTACCTAATTTTTTATATTTATTTTACTTTGTATGTGTGTGTATATATGATTGTGCACATGTGTATCAAAGTCAGGTGACAACTTGCAGGAGTTGGTTTTCTTCTTCTACCATGTAGGTCCCAGGGATTGAACTCGGGTCATCAGGCTTGATACCCCCTGAACCATCTTGCCAAAACTGCTTTAATACTGAGCTGATATTTCTCCTACACTATAACATGTAAATCTCTCAATAACCTAGTTGATAGATATTACTACTTGGGGGATCATTATAACCTTTATCACAGTTCCATGCAGTAACTAAAACTATGAGCAGGTATTAATTTACGAAGTTTACACAACTCCCCAGGGCAGCACCAGAAATAGAATCTACATGTTTCTGATTTTCAAAGTCACACATAGACTCTGCCCTGCATGGAAGTCACGGTTACATTCCTGGGGATGGGATTCCATTTCCTAACGCTCTGCTACACTCAGACTCAGATGCCTTTTTGTATACATATTTATTTGGGTAGGCATCCATATTTATCACAGTCTACTCAGATCATTTCTACTGGAGTCACTGAAGGTCCACTTTGTGGTATGAGTCACCTTATTTGTTAGTCCTTCAGCTCTGATATCAACTTCATATGATGTTATCTTTCCATTTTGTAACACACTGATAAGGTTTCTAGTCTGCGAGATTTAATTTGCTCAATTCGAAATTGTAATACCATCCTTGACATTTCTCGAAGATTACATTTTGATATTTATGTTATAAAATTACATATTTTAAAAATCATTCAAAATGTGTAATATAAACAGTTCATAGTGCACAAGATAATTATATTTATTTGGAAATATGATAACTAACATTCATCATTCCCATTAATTTATTTAAGGATCTAGAAATTGGGGGAAATTTGAGAAACAGTAATTACAATCTACTGTAACCAAATCATTCATCAGCTATTCCAAACGTATCCTTTAATTGTATTTTTAATATCTTATTATTTGAGCATTATTATACCTTTTCCCAAACAGGAAACTAATACTCTGCGTTTAAGCAATTTTTGTGGAATTTGTGGAACAAATTTTGTGGAATGTATCATGAATAGATTCAGACACTTGAGGCTTGAAATTAGGTTGCTGTATCTCACATCGACTATATTCAATCATCCAGAAATCTCAGTAGTATTTTGATTAACTTTGCATCAAAAGATAACAGAATAAACTAACAAGTAGAGAGCATGTATTATTTAATTAATTTATTTTATTATTAATTATATGAATGGCTGGGGATATGTATACCTGAGTGTAGGTGCCCACAAAGGCCAGAAGTACTAGATTCCCTGGAACTGGAGTTAAAGAGTTGTGAACCATCTAACTTGGGTGCTGAGAATCAAAGGTGGGTCCTCTGACAGATAAATACATGCCCTTAACCAACGATAATTGCTTCAGCCTTTATTTTTACCGAAAAACATTGTGCCACTTTTTCCTATGAGTTTGATACCTACTGTTAAGCTAGACATTAAAGCTATTTGAAAAAATGCAAAACACCCTTCTCACTATTTTATCATCTTTGAGAAATGTGCTTATCATTTATAAAAAATATGTAATGAGTTTGTTTTCACTATTTTAAAGAATTAGTGTTTTAGTTGTCAGTTTTAATTTCTAATTGAGAAATCATCTACAAATTTAACTCACATAAACAAAAAATACATTGATGTTCTTAAGAAATTTTGAATTTAAAGGACTCTGAGTCTGAAAATTTTTAAACTGCTCTTAAGCCATTATCAATGGCTTCTAATTTTTTTAAATCAAAGGGAGCAAGAAGTTTAACTGCATTCAATCATATTTACTGTAACCAGACAAGCCATGGGTATCATTTTATGGTTCTAAAACTTTCTGAAACCCTTTGTATCATGTTTCTTTTGTATTTAAAACTTCTAGAATGTTCTTTGTGCCAAGTACACACAGGATACTTAGTTAATAAGTGAACTGTGTCACTGAATCACTGACTGCCAGGCACAGCAATCTGTTGGGAAGCAGTGTGTTAGCAAACACAACGACCTGTTCTTGAAAAAGTACCAGAAGAAAGGCTTGCTTTTAGGTCACATCTCATTTTTTTAAAAAAATAATGGATATTTCTCATTATTTTCAACAAATATTTAGAACATTTATCTATGTGCCAGGAGCCCTTGTGAGACAGCAATCAAAACTGAATGAGCACAGCATAGCTTCATAGTTTTGAAACTGATGTTTAAAAAACAGAGGCGTTATTCAACTACTTATAATTAATTTATAATTAAATCATATTCTCAATAAGTCACAAAAGAGACATAACACAAATATTATAAGAACCTGTAAGGCATATAAAAATGAACCTATTTTCAGTGCCTGCCTCTATAAGACAAATGAATATTGTGTCCACTGTAGAATTCCATAACACTATGAAGGACTGAGTACATGATGAGGTATGTTAGCTATTAAATAAATTCTTTTTTTTGGAGAATGAATGAAAACTAAATCCAGAAGTCTTGGTAGTCATTCCCATGGGATTGACATGTATATTGAACTTCACTAAACATATAAGATTAAAAATCAAGAGGAATAATAGGGGCTGGAGAGATAGCTCAGTGGTTAAGAGCACTGACTGCTCTTGCAGAGGACCAGGGTTCTTTTCCCAGCACACACATGGTGGCTAAAAATCATCCTTATCTCTAGTTCCTGGAAATCCAATCCCCTCTTCTGCTCTCTGCGGGCCCTGCACACATGTGGCACACGTACATACATGCAGGCAAAACACTCATACACATAAAATAAAAACTTTTTAAAATTAAAAAATGGCCAAGAAATATATGAAAAGTCCATCTGTAATTTTAGTTCCAGGGGATCTGACACCTTCTTCTGATCACCATGGGCACTGCATGACATGGGTGACACATGTAGGTAAAACACTCATCCACATAAAATAAAAGTAAATACACAAAGTATTTTAAAGGAATAAAAAGGACATAAATTGCAATTGTGTTTTTTCTGTTTTGAATTTTTTTAATATGTCAGTACTTTTACTATATTTACATTTGTGCAACCATTACAAAAAGACTTAGAAAAAGAAAGTTCTGCCAGTCCCTGTCTCTTATCATTGACCCTAGTAGAGGTCAAGTTCCTGTCCTCACCTGAGAATAGACCAAATCATAATGGCTGTGAGACACCCATCATTAACAACAACCGCAAGGGAAATTGGTGCAAAATGTCAGCGAAAAACATAAACACTACATTAAGCACTGGCTCCCAAGTCATTAAGAAAACTTCGAAAATCAAGATTATGCTGATTCCCATGTCTTATCCTGGACCCTGGGGGCCACTCATCCTGGACCCTGGGGGCCACTCATTCTGGACCCTAGCTGCCTCTCATCTCACACCCTAGCCACCTCTCACCCTGGAATATACACCTTAGGTAAGGTAACCAGTGGCTCCTTGATTATTTATGGCCTGCTCTGTAAGAGGAAATCTATGCCTAGTGCTGTAAACCCAGTCTGTAGGACCCTGAGACCCTCTTCACTCACCTGCTACCCCTAATCCCTCCAGACCCCCACTAATTGCTCTTTTAGCTTCTGTAAAATACTTGGCTGCTGCTTTAGACACGCCTAGACATGCCCTGGCATGCCCTGACCCCCACCTGCTATCCCACCCCCTTTCCAGGAAACTATAGATTAAGCAAGCCCGGGCATGAAAACTGCCCTGTAAGGTAAAAATGGAGACTCCTGGCCCCACAGATAACAGCACATTCCACAGCCCTAGAATAACACCTACCAATAAGAAACTTCCAAGGCTGCATCTTATACATCCAATCATTTTAAAATTATATTGGCGCACACGGGCTCCTTGAAGTAACCAAAATGTATCTTTAGTATCCCCCACCTCTCTTTGTCTAAAAACCTATAAAAGGCTCCACTCTCCCTTACTCTGGGCTCTCAGCACAGATCCGTTGAGTTGGTGAAGTCTGAGAGCCCGAGCTTAAGCCCGAATAAACCATAAACCTTTGCTTTTACATTTTGGTGTGTTGGGTCCTCGGTGGTCTTTTTGGGGTCCAGTGGATGAGGTACAAGTCCACAATTCATGATTGAATAGGTTTAAGCGCTAGGGACTGAACCCTATCTGCCTTTTATCCCGAACCCTATCTGCCTCTGGAAGAGCGTTTTGTGCTCTTAACCGTTGAGATATCTCCCCATTCCCATATTAATATTTTGAAAAGATGAAAATTCCCCTTCTTGAGACATGCTTTTATAGCTGCCTGAAGCCCAAACACTTTGAATCTACCTAACCTTACCTAACGTTACCCTGTCACCCTGGTAACCTTGGGCCCCAGCAGGCTCCAATTTCTCTGCTTCAGAACTCTGGACTAGCTTCCTGAACCAGATTAGCTAAATCCTGTAGCCGATTTGTTAAGACCTTCCACAGGAAGTTCCCACCCCCACAGTTCCCTGAACTCCTGATGAGTCCGACAAAAACCTGCCCACTTACAACCATGGTGATCTCCAACCTCCATCTTCTCCCAGCTCCTGATCTTCCTGACACTGAACAGTTCACCTACAATCCACCGATCAAATAAGAAATTACAAAAGAAACAAAAGTATTCCTGGAACTAATGAAAATGAAACTACAGCACAACAAAAACCTCTGGGAGACTTTAAAAGCAGTCCTAAAAGGAAAAGTGCTCTTAGCACCTATAGTAAAAAATGAGAAAGAGCACATAGAAATGACTTAGCAGTACACTCAGGACTGTGGAAAAGCAAGAACAAACCAAACCCAAACCTACTAGAAGAGAAGAAATAAAAATCAGAGCAGAAATTAATGAAATAGAAACAAAGAAAACAACACACAAAAATTCAATGTATCTAAAAGTTGGTTCTTTTTTTAATTTTTTTTAAAATTTAATAACCACATGATTAGAAGAAGCATTTCATTACAGCTTTAACATATTCAGTAACACATTCCAGAGCAAGGACACATCTCCTTCAAGAGTGGCCTTAAATTTTTAGGTTCACAGTTGAGTTAATGCAGTTACACAACATTTAACTAATTATAAACCCTATGAGACATAAAATTGAATGGGGCAAAAAAAAGAAGATCTCCATTTCATTTTAAAATATGCTGTTTCCTACATTTTTCAGGCTACTAATACTTAGATGTTTGCACATGTGTCTTTAATCTCTGTATATCTGATGATTACTAGTCACAGCTGGTTACACTTGGATCCTTAGTACCTAAGTATGGAAATACAAAGACATGACCAAAGTTAAACCAAGAAGAGATCAACAGCCTAAACAGACCCATAACAAATAAGGATATTGGAACAGTAATACAAAACCTCCTGCTCAGAAAAGCCCAGGCCTAGACGGATTCAACAGCAGAGTTCTGCCAGACATTCAAAGAAGATCTAAAGCCGATACTGCTTAAGTTATTCAAAAAGAAACAGAGGGAGAACTCCCAAACTCTTCTATGAATCTAGTATCATTCTAATGCCCAAACCAGGTAAAGACACAACAAAAAATGAAAACTATAGGTCTATATCCTTAATGAATTCATATCCTGAAAGAAAGGCACTCAAGAAAACACTCCCACACTGCATACAGACACACATCAAAAATATCCATCATGATCAAGGTGGCATTATTCCAAAGACACAGGGATGGTTCAATGTGCATAAGTGAATAAATGTAATAAAACATATAAATAAACAAAGACAAAAATCACAGAAAAAGTCTTGGACAAAATCCAACAGGCATTCGTGTTAAAAGTCCTAGAAGGAATTGGAATGGAGGAAATACACCTCAATATAACTAAAGCTATTTAAAACAAACCCAGAGACAACATCATTCTATATGGAGAAAAACTGGAAGCACTCCCATTAAAATCAGGAAAGAGACATGGCTGCCCACTATCTCCACTCCTTCTCAATATAGTGTTTGCAACTCTGTGATGACAATAAGAGAAGGAAATGTTAATGCTTTAAAGAGATAGAGGAAGACACTAGGATATGGAAAGACCTACTACGCTTATGAATTGGTTGAATTAATATTGTTAAAATGATCATCTTACCAAAAGCAATCTAGAGATTCAATGCAATACCAATCAAAATACCCACGACATTCTTCACAGAGCTAGAAAAAAATCATCCTAAAATTCATATGGAACCACAAAAGACCAGGATAGCCAAAGCAATTTTTGATAAAAAGAACAATGTTAGGGTGATCACCATACTAGATCTCAGATTATATTGCAGACTTAAGGATGGCATGGTTCTAGCACAAAAATATGTAGATCAATGAAACAGAAGACACCAATATGAGTACATGCAATTTTCATCTACCTGATAGCTGGTAAAACTGCCAAGAACACACACTGGAGGAAAGACAGCATCTTCAACAACTGTTGCTGGCAATACCGGATCTCCACCTATAGAAGAATGAAATTGGACCCTTATCTTTCACGCTGCACAAAAGTCAACTCCACATGATCAAAGATCTCAATATAAAACCTGAAACTCTGAAACTGCTAGAAGAAAACAGCCAGCACCCTCCATGATATAGATGTAGGAACAGACTTTCAAAATCAGACATCGGTTGCTTACACATTAAGGTCAACGATCAACAAGTGGGAACTCATTAAGCTACAAAGCATATGTACAGCAAAAGAAACAACCAAGGAAATGTAGAGGAAACACACTGAGTGGCAAAATTTTTACTGTCAGAACACAGGATTAATATCCAGAATACACAAAGAACTAAAAAAACCCAAAGAAACAAGAAAACAACCCAATAAAAAGGACAACAGACCTGAACAGAGAGTTTTCAAACAAAGAAATAAAAATGATTAAGAATCACCTTAAAAAGTGCTACAGCTGGAAAATGATTTATTCCTCCTGATTTCCTCTAAGGACCCAAGGGAAAGCGCAGGGCACCCTGGGAAGAAGGGTGGCGTCTAGTGTGGTAGGGGATTGGAACAAAAGGTGGAGGAATCGGTGCCATTCTGCAATGCAGGGAACAGGGAGCAGGCGAGCCAGCTTTCCCTGGACCCTGTGGGGCACCGTGGGACCTCTCAAGACCCCATGGACCCTGCAGGGAACTCTGTGAAGTGAGTAGGCATGCAGGGAAGTGAGACGGACAAGGCTGACCGTGGGGAGACTCTGCCTCAAAAAGACCAAAAAAAAAAAAAAATGCTTATATATCAAAAGGCTTTTTTGAAGTTAATGTAAATATTGTAAATATATAGAGAGCATATAATATATAATCTATAATTACAAGAAACAGAGAGTTGTATATAGCTATAAAATATACATTGTATATAGAGATAGACATGCATGCATAGACATACATGTGAAAACATGTGTAAGTGAAATTAAACTGCTACTGAAATGATACTCTGTACAAACTGTGCTTTACAACCTATGATTCAACATGACCATTGGTATTTGAGTGAAAATTGAAGTGTTGTCTAATAAAATACGCTTTAGGAGCCTGCATGCTGACATCAATTAAGAGTGGGTTAGAAGTATCCCCTGACATTTCCACTGCTGTTTTTTTGAGCTACTGTTTTCATAGTTCAGGAATCCTAGTGAGTAAGGTTTTCCCAGACAGGATACTTAGAAGGGGAAACAAAAATAACTAAAAGTTTAAAAACCATGGACTAGAAGACAAAGATTTTAGTGCTCAAGAAGTGTTCATGGATCTCGATAGTTTGAACCTGAGTGCATCTGGATCCAGGCAGTCCTGACCTCCAGATGGGTAATGAAACCAAAAAAAAAATATATCTTCTGAAGTTGCAACAGAAGCTTTAAGCTCTTGAGTGGGCTATCAAAGGATAACAGGCTGACCAGAGGAAAAGGCCCCAGTCACCACAAGTGAAAATTTAGGTTCACCTTCAAGGGGTAAGAATTTTGAATGTGGCATTTCTGGAAACTGTGTCCATCAAATGGGCTGTAGTTCTGATTCAGAGATCCAGCTCTATAGGATACATGAGTATTTACTCTTTAAACCAAACCCAAACCCTTTCATAAAGAAGATGCACAGTGGATGTTCATGGTGAAAGCTGTACAGTGAGCAGTGGAGTTTAACTCCAAAACTCCCAGATACTGGGCTGTATTATTTCCAAAATCTCACTTGATATTGTTTGTAATATCTAATGGATTCCCAAACTTCTAATATTACTTCAAGGACTGAGGCTGAGGCCCTGAATTAAACTTGATGGATGCCTAAATTTCATCCTGTCCCATTGTACTAACACAGGACTATTCCAAAGGGAAGGAACATGAATCAGTAAAAGCTGCATTCAGTTTTTTCTTTCCATAATCAAATTTCTGAACAGAAGCAACTGAGGAAGAAACGAACGAACAAACAAACAAACAAACAAACAAACAAACTGGAAGATTAAATTCAGTGCAATAGGGGAAATGAAAATGATTATGAAGAGAAGAATCTGATGGCTGAGATGAAACTATGAATAGAAAAGAAGCTGTAGAAGTAGAGAATTTATTAAAACGCCAACACAGTCAGTGCGATAAGATCAGGGGTTTTACATGACACTGTGATACGGTAATGGAATGACAGGAGAGAAAGAAAGAATGAGACAGTGCAGTGAGGCCATCTAAATCACATTGGGTTGATAAATTTTAACTGACTACCTGTGAGAGAATTAATGAACTGGACAAGATTCTGCTTGCAGAGATTTGCATGGGTCCCATTTTTGTGTGCTGACTCGAAGTAGTTGGCATATTTATTGCATAAGCATACCCACAAGAGGATTGTATATTATCAAAAAATACTCACCTAGGAAAGGAGAATTTAGACAATGATCCCTTAAATATCTCCTTTTCATACTATCAACAATTTGATCATGAAAATGTTACCTGGGAAGACTGTGTTCTTGTAAAACTGTGCTGCTTAGTGGTAACTCCTCTGCTGGTGGCACTCTGAGATTTAGTGTGTTTGCCATATCATCTATCATCTATCTATCTATCTGTCTATCTATCTATCTATCTATCTATCATCATCATCTATCATTTAACTCTCTCTCATCTATTACTTACCTATTTATTTATCTAGCATCTATCTAGCATCTGTCTATAGTAATATATATGATATATATGTAAAAGTCACAGTAATTGCTAATAGCACTGCTTTATGAGAATAAATATACTTATAAAAGCTTACATGTATTTTAGACATAAGCACAGGACTTCAAATAAGTCCATGCCAAAGAACATAGTACTCAAATCAAACATACCATATACTTTAAAAGACAAATAATTTTTTCTATACCTGCTTACTGAATGAAGAAAGACCAGGTTATAATACCACAGAAATTCTAAAAATTATCCCCTTAATAAGGAAATAGATAATTAGTTACTGAAAATGAAAGCGAATTCATTTATAAATAGGGTATTTTCATTCTTATGAAGAGACCAAGTGTTACTAATATTTAGTACCAAAATTAACTGCTCTTAATTATTATATCCTCTTTTAGTCTGCATCCCTTCTACCACCAATGGTATTTTTTGCAAAGATAAAAAATAGAAATAAAAGAAAAGTCACAACCCTTTGAGAAACAGAAATCTTCAGAGTAACTGAGAGAGGGCTCTGTTGGTTAGTATTCTTTGGTTCATTCATGACATTTTCGACCACGAACATGTGGCTCCAAACCTTTTTGTTTTCTTACTGCTTTTCGTCTCCTCCATTTCAACTGAAAGAAAATTTACTGTGAATATAAGATTACTTTTATAACACTAATGGTTTTTGAGATTCTAATTTGATTGTAATATAAATAGCTTGTGAAGATGGGTGGGCTAACTAAAGTCGATACTTAAAAACAAATTAGGAGAATAAATTGTTGACTTAAAATAACTGCTTCACAAGGACTCAACCCCACAGTGAATAGAAAGGAGTAAAGCAGGGTTCCTCCTGGGAATAGAGAACTTTCTGAGATGAATTACAAGCAATAAATGAAGAAATTCACATTTTTAATGGATGAATGGAAATCCCTGAGGAGAAAAGTGCTTATTCGCACTTCTTCCTTTTGTGTGGGGCTGATATCTGTGTTGGTTTTATTATGTGAGCTGTTTACATTCTTCACAGATTTGTTGGGATGAATAAGACTATCCTATAATTGTGATTATTTTAATTCAGTGACCCAATATTTAATCAGTTCTATATATCTTCTAATTGCTATCTTGTGCATGCACAAATCTGGTAAGAAAATATATAATATAGACAAGATCAAAATGAGAAAGAGAATTTTTTTTCTCTACCTATTCAATCACACTGCAGTGGATGCTTCTGCCCAAGATTACCCCAGTGTATCCTGTCTCTCTCCCACATTTTACATTTCTCCATAATACTAACCATAATTGATAGGCCAAGTGTGATGGTTAGCATAATACTGATGACCATTAATAAATCATACCTACCTCTGAGACCAGGCAGGACCCCTGCCTTGCCTGGATAATAGGACATGGCAGAGGTGTTGGAATAGTCCACTCCCTTGAGTAGGTTATGTATAGAAGTCTCCTTAGCAGATGGGAACAACAGCTTCCCCTGATAACCTGGAAGAAAGAAGTTGCCAGGTTGTCACCACATGGCAAGGAGTTCCGGAAACATCAAAGATGAAAGTGGCCTGAGCTAAAAGCCAGGAATAAAATGGTAAAGTCAGACATACATATGCAAGTAGCTATGCACAGATAACGATCAAGTCATTTTCACAGTGAATCCAAGGTTCAGAGTCAATTGTAGCCCAAGCATGATCTTGACATCAGCGTGGCCGGGAACTCCGGAAATGTGTTCAGAACCCCGAAGCAAAGCACACATATGCTATGTGTGCTGCTAATTTTGTGGTAATTTAATACTCACCAATAGATAACCAATATATTATTTACTTACTCTATCTGTATATTTTCTGTCTTCTTGCTATCCACCAATTCCCAAAGTACACTGGTTTATAAAAATATACTGGTTTATAAGTTCTAGGAACACAAAGCTGATTTTGCTGTTGTTGCCCTTTTCTTTGCTATGCTTTCTAAATTACTGTTTCCAGGGACTCAATTACTCATCACTTACAAGGTTTTCCACATACATGTTAAATGAAAGAATATTTTAGAAGATTAGAAAATTTCATCAGTGACTATATCATTGCTTAAAACTGCTATAAAATAAAATTCCAGATCGCATACTTTTAAATGAATGGACTAATAGTGCATAAAGCATTGGGTTTCCTCTATCATATAAATGTATTTTTAATTTCATTATTATGTTTATTTTATGTGTATGAGTATAATTACTCGCATGTGCATAAGTGCAACTGTGTCATGCACTGCCTGTGGAGGCCAGAAGGGGGCATCAGATTCTTCTGGACTGGAGTTAACGGATGGTTGTTAGCTGCCTATGCATGCTGGGAATTAACCCAAGGTCTTCTCCAAGAGCATCCGTTGCTCTTAACTGCTGAGCCATCTCTCCAGCCCCCTATAGATGTATATTAAATTTTGATTAGAAACTTTTTGTTTTCATTTTTGCTTTTTGTGAGAAATTCTACATATAGCCTCAGCTGGCCTAGAACTTGCTCTGTAGACAGGCTAGCCTTAATTTTAAGGCTTCTACCTGCCTCTATGTCACAGTAGGGATTAAAGGCATGTACTACCATGTCCTGCTTGATTAGAAAAAATATTATATAAAACTAGGACACTGAAAGATTATTTAACTGGCCTTCTCAGAACTCAGGCCTGCTAGCTCTCCCAAGTATGCTGTGGTGAGTTCACTTTCCCACATATTCCTTGGCACTCCTTGGCCCAGTCAATTGTCCTCTCAGACTTGCTGGGGTCACTAGAATCATTGTGCAACTGCCACCTGCTCTGATAGCCTGAACTTTCAGCCACATATTCACCTAAAATGACCCAGCCCACTCCGATGCTCCAGGACCATGAGGAGTCAAGAGACACCATTTGTCATGTCCCCTTTGAACAGCAACATAAAGTGGTCCCCAAACTGAACACCAAGTGCTACCCATCTGGATCATACCTGAGAAGTTGGGGAAATAGTAAACAAAGATACAAACAACCATTCAACAAAGAAAAGTATCACTTACCCATATCCAAAAACACCATCACCTACACAATTCCTGATGCTTAGGTCCCATTGAGAAAACACAAACAACATGAGTAACAAAGAAATTAGCTTCACCATCATAATGTTTCTAGAAACTAGCAGCACCATCATAATGTTTCCTGAGAAAGACACCCTAGCAGATGGCACAAGCAATAACTTCAAATAGCAATTAGAAATTTGTTCAAGGAGCTCAAATAAAATCTGAGCAAAAGGCTAAAAAGGAAGACCATGAAAACAAATATGGAGTTGAATTAAATAACTAAAGCAATTCAAAACACGAACGTAGAATTCAATAAAGAGATAGATTATCTCAAGAAATGGTGAACTGAAATAAAACATGAAATGAAAAATTCAGCAATGCAGGTAGCTTACAGGAAAGAAACAGAAAGTGAGTGGAGGAGATGGAACACAGAATATCAGAACTTGAAGACAAAGTTGAGGAAATGAATTGCTCAATCAAAGAAAATGTCACATATAAAATAACCCCAGAATGGAATATGCAAGGTCTTTGGGATACTGTTAAAAACGTCAAACCTATGAATTCTAGGTATAGAAGAAGAATCCTAGGTCACAAAGAAAATATTTGTAACAAAATTAAAAAGAAAATTCCCACATGTAGGAAAAGTAATAGGTATGAATGCACAAAGGACAAACAAAACATGAGTAGATAAAACCAGAAAAGAAACTAACTACATCATATAATAGTCAAAATACTAAATATATAGAACAGATAAAAGATATTGAAAGATATAATAGAGAACAGCAGGCCACATATTAAGACAGGGCCATCAGAATAACAGCTGTCTTTAAATGGAGGCATAAAGACAGAAGGCCTTGGACCAATGTTCCACAAGTCCTGAGCACATTAAAGCTCTGGATGCTATACCCAGAAAAATTATCAGTTCTAATCAAAGGAGAAAGAAAACCTTCCAATGCTAAAAACAGATTTAAGGAATTTATGTCCATGAAGCCAGCTCTACAGAGAATACTCATGGAATACCAGCCTGAAGAAGATAGAAAACACATTCAGGAGGTCAAAAATAAATAAATCCAGAACAGTTAAAGAAAAGAGGTCTAAGAAAACAACACAACAAAACAACAACATTACAAAGCCTACATAACAGAAATCAGTGGTCTCAAATCTGGAGACTAAATGATTGGATAAGAAAACAGCATCCATTGATTTGCTCTGGCCAAGAAACACACCTCACCATCAATGATTGACATCACCTTAGGTAAAAGGATGGAAAATGTATTCTAAGTCAATGGGACTAAGAAACATATAGTTATAGATAGTCTAATAGCTGACAAAAGGAACATGAAACTTAAAGAAATCAGAAGAGATAAGGAAGGTCACTTCACACTCATTAAAGGAAAAATACAAGAAGATACAATTCAAACATATAGGAATCACACACAGGGACACAGAGTCTCTTAAAAGAAACTCTACTAGATTTAAAATGACAGATTGACTCTAACACAGTAATAGAGGGTGACACCAATACTCACTGACACCAGGAGACAGATCAACCAAACAAAAAGGAAATAAATAAACACTAGAGTTAAATGACATCCTAAGTCAAATCAACTTGACATCTAAGGAACATTCCACTTACAACAGCAAAGAATATTCTTCTTCTCATTAGCCAGTAGAGCTTATTCCAAAATTGATCACATATTAGGACAAAACAAGTTTCCACAAATTTAAGAAAATTGAAATAACATCCTGTATTCTATCTGACTACAAAGGAATAAAGTTACATATCCAAACTAAACATAGGAAAAAGTACAAAAAATTCATGGAAATTAAACAACACACTACTTAATGGAATTTGAATCAAAGGAGAAACTAAGAAAGAAATTTAAAATTCCTGAAATTAAATGATTATGAAAACACAACATATCAAAATCTGTGTGATGCAATGAAGGCAGTCCTAAGAGGAAATTCATAGCATTAAGTGCATACACCAGAAAATCATAAAAATCTCATATAAATAAATTAATGATGCACCTGAAGAACTTGGAAAGCAAGAACAAACATCACATCAAATGTGTAGACAGGAAGCGATAAAATGAAGGCAGAAACTAATGAAACAGAAATGAAGACAAAGAATAATTTAAATGAGTAGTTCTTTTATAAATAAACAAGATTAACAAACTTTTAACCAAATTAACCAAAAAAGAGAGAGGATTAGAATTAATAAGCTCAAAGATTTATAGAGAAACATTCCAACTGATCCTAAGTAATTCAGAAAAAAGCACAAACTTCAAAAATATAAATTCCACTAAACTTGAAAATCTAAATCTCTCCTTTTCAGTTCAATATAATACTTGAAGTCTTACCTAAAGTATAAGATACCAGAAGGAGTTATAAGAGATACACATTTGAATGGAAGAAGTCAAAGTATAATTGTTTGCATATAATATGATGCTATACATAGAAGACCCTAAAAATTCCAACCAGAAAACTCCTAAATTGGACAAACACCTTCAGCAAATTAGTAGGATATAAAGTTAACAAACCACAATCAGTAGCCTTCCTGTGTACCAAAAACCAACATAGTGAGAAAAAAACAACTAAACCAGTTCCATCCATGATGGCCTCAAAAGCAATGAAATATTTTGTGATAAATCTAACCAAGAAAGTGAAGGTCTCGTATAATAAAAACCTTAAGACACTGAGGAATGAAATTTAAGAAAATACCAGAAGATGGAAAGTCCTCTTGTCTTCATGCATTGGTAGGATTAACATTGTGAAAATGCCATTCTACCAAAAGCAATCTACCAATTCAGTCAATACCCATTAAATTTCAACACGACTCTTCAGAGAAATTGAAAAAAAAAGTTTCAAGTTTCATATGGAAACACACAGAAAAATTTTTAAAAAACTAGGGTAACCAAAAATAACACTGAACAATAAAAGAACAACTATAGACATTACTATCCCTGATCTCAAATTGTACTATAGATTTATAGTAATTAAAAAAACATAGTACTGTTAAATTGTAGACCCAAATTTAAACCCACATGTATTTAGCCACTTGATTTTTGACAAAACAGCCCCAAATACACACTAGAGAGAAGACACCTAGTTCAACAAATGATTACCAAACTGTATAGCAGCATGTAAATGAATGAAACTAGGTCCCTATTTCTCTCCATGATGAAAACTCAATTCCAAACCGATCAAGGACCTCAACATAAGACAAGATATTCTGAATCTAATAGAAAAAAGTAGGGAATACTTCGCAGCTTATAGATGCAGGATAGGACTTTCTGAAATGAGTCCTATAGTATAGATACAAGGTCCAACGGTTGACAAATGGGACTACATGAAACTAAAATGCTTCTGTACAGTAAAGGACATCATCATTTAGGTAAAGATGCAACCTACATAATGTGGAAAAAAACATCTTTACCAGTTAACCCTCTAACAGAGGATTAAAATGTAGACTATATAAAGAACTCAAAATTTAAATATCTAAAACCAAACAACCCAATTTTAACTTGGGGCCAGGACCTTAGCAGGCAGTTCTCAAAAGATGAAACCAAATGACTGAAAATATTTTAAAAATATTCAAGACCTCTACTCATCAGGAAAATGCAAATTTAATTAACTTTGAGATTTCATCTTACCCCAATCAGAATAACTAGATCCAAACGAAAAAACAATGATAAATTCTGGTAAGAATGCTGGGAAGGAAACACTTATCCATTGCTGGTAGAAATGCAAACTGGGTGGGGTGCCAGTGCCAGCCGGCCAAGATGGACAATACCTGAAAGGGGGAGTGAGGATTGAAAGAAAAAACAAGAGACAGGAAAGATACTTGGGAGGGCTGTCAGTAGTGACTGCAGGGGAGGTTTATTTCAGCTCAGCCTTTTTATACAGAAGAACTCAATTAGTTTCAACAGCTGTTTTTCCCACCTGTATCTGAGGGTCAAGGAGCGGTCACGTGAGCTCCACCATATAAACACATTCCTCCTGATTTGGCAGATTAGGTATTGGTGTGCAAAATACAAACTCAGTAAACAAGCCTGCCACAGCTTATGTACATAATGGATTAATAGCTCCCAACAGTGGGGCCACTATGGAAATCACTGTGAAATTCCTCAAAAAAGCTAGAAACCTACCATACAATTCAGCTATATCATTTGGGCATATAGGCCAACAAATCTATATCCTACTATAGGGACACCAATTCTTCCATGTTTATTGATGCCCTTTTCACAGTAGCCAGGAAATAGAAACAACCTAGATACCCATCAAGTGACGAGTGAAAATGGCATATAGTACATTTACACAATAGAGTATTAGTTCTTAAATAAATGAAACTGAAATTTTCAAGTAAATGTCTCTAACTAGAAACAATCATGAGTCAGGTAACCCCTACATAGAAAAAAATGTCACATAATCTCTCATAACTGAATGTTAGTTTGGAACTCTTATATATACATGCTTCAGTTAGAAAATCCAGAGAGTTCAGGAACCTAATAAATATCCATGGAGGTGGGGAGGATTCATAGGGTGAGATGGGGAATATAATGCACATGTATAAAGAAGAAAAAGAGTATGATAGACTATGAAGGGTCAAATGTGGGAGGGAGATTGGGGGACAGAGCAGAGGAGGGAGTATGGAGTGGGGTGACTAACACAAAAGTCCTTTAGGAAAATCCATATGGAAACCTACCACTATAGAACCTTCTTAAAGTATATGCATATACATTATAAAAAGAGATGAAAAGCAGTTACCTTATAACAGGGAGACACTGCCATAATAGACGCCATAGCCTAGCAAAGTAAAAGCCCAATAACAGGAATGAACCCCTTCTTTTGAAGCTGTTGACAATTAGCCCCATAGACAGTCAAACAATATTGGCCATTGCCCCTCCTCTTGGTTACCCACTAGAACTTGACAGTAAGACCCTATTGCTGAAGACACTGCATACATGAGCTACAAAACAAACAAGGAGGAATTAAGATGGTACTGACTTCACAGCTTTGACTCTGTTAGCTAGCTTTCACAGTGCTAGAAGATTCTATACATGCTATTGGAAGAGAAAATCAATTATCACTTTATCAGCTATGAATCTGCTGAGCTATAATAACTGGTCTACAAAATATAGCAGCATGGATGTTATTGTAGTAACCAACCACTTTCTAATTGCATTTAAGATCCATTTCATAAAATGGAGCCAATTCCTGACATTGATATCAGAACTAGAATCTTGTGACTAGAGAGGTCACCACCTACAGAGAGCCTAATATTGATGTTCTGCTAAATAGATACAGTATTAAACTGACTCCTATTAACTTGTTGTTATAGCCATAGATTAATGCATCTTTCAACTCTCAGCAGAGAAGCTTCATTATGCAGTAGATGGTGATTAACACAGAGACCCACACCTGGCCATCATGCAGCAAATAAGAGGCTGCAGACTGCTTATCCCTGATTAGAACACCTGTATCATACTTCTGCTTCTCAAGACTCAAGGATCATTGCAGAAAATGGGATGTAAAGATTATAAGATTCTAATTCATTGAATGAACACAAGTTCTCCAGACAGCTGGGCAACATTAACTCATAGTCATGGTTACAGCAAGCACAAGACCTATTCAACTTCAAGCCAAACAAATTCCCACTATAGAGTTGGAGAGAAGTAGGTAAGAAGTCCCAACCCTAGCTGAGGAGCTGTTGACAAGCGGTAGCTGCTGAGAGCAAAAGTCAGTTTTAATTAAAGGTTTGACTTTGGGTAGGTTGGCCAAGCTCCAGGGGAATCACCCATACTGAAAGCCACTTAAGGACAAAAAATGCATTCGATATGGCCTTTATAAATATATACATTTCATAGAAGGTAGTAAGAAGTATAGATAGGGAAGGGAATCTAAATGTGATTGAAATATATTGTATGAAATCTGAAAACATTCAATAAATATTATTCAAGCATACATTCAATTCAACAGTTACCATGTATACAAGACTATATTGGGTTTGGGAAGCAAGAGGTGAAGGAGACTCACTTCTCTTTAATCTAGTATAAGACGTGAAAAAGGGTAACCTAGAATTGGAGAAAATGATAGAAAATTTCATAAAAGTGCCAAAGAGCTGTGTAAGCAAAGGACAACAGTCAGAAGAACTCACACCCCTGTGGTTTTGCAAAGTGCCACATTCTCTATAAATTGCTTTGTATTGTCTTCTTATGGCAGTGAACAGTGAGAAACAATTGCTCATAACTTTATTTTATAGCTGAAGAAAAAGTCAACCAGCTTAGGTAACAGCCCATTGTCATATAGTAAGTGATCATTCTGGGATTTGACTTTTATTGTCTAATTCTAGAGACTGAACATACCAGTTTTCTAAGTAAATAAATAAGCTTCTCCTAAAGGAATCCTTAGAAATGATGCTTCTAGACATTTTCTGGATTATTTGTGATAAAGTTCTAAAATGTGCTTCTTCCTGTTTCTTCTTTGATTCTGTTTATGTAACATGAAGTTGCAATGTTGCTCTTTACCTCTATGAGAGATTAGTTCCAGGAATCTGATGAAGACAAAATACACAGAACTATCACGCCACTCCTAATTCAGTATTTGCATATAACGTACATCCAACATCTTGTATATTTTAAACCATCTCTAGATTTCTAGATTTCTGATAATGAAATGCACATGCAAAATAAATGGTTCTTCTTTTTTGAGGGGGCTCTTTTTTATCTTTTTTCTCCCTGTAGCCCTGGCTGATCTAGAACTCATTGTGTAGACCAGGTTGGCATTGAACTCACAGAAATCCACACACCTGGCATCTATGGAATCTCTTTTTTTTTTTTTTTTTTTTTTTTTTTTTTTTTTTTTTTTACACACTGTAGCCCCATCTGGTCTGGAAATCACTATGTAGACCAGGGTGGCCTTGAATACACAGACTGCCTTTGCCTCCCAAGTGCTGTGATTAAAGGCACATGCCACCATGTCTGGTTACAAATGGTTCTTATACTGTATTTTTGGAGAATAATGTCAAAAATGTATATACATCTTTAGCATAGACATGATGCAGAACACTGATACTACAGGTCAACCAAGAGAGAACATCAGCCTGAGGTGAAGTGAAAAGCAACACTTCCTTCAACAAGGAACACTTGGCAATGTATAAAGATGCTGCAAAAGAGTGAGCAAGAAATTGAGAGTGCTTAGGACAACATTACAACACACAAACACACATACACACACACACACACACACACACACATTCAAAATTGGGGCACACAGTGTTTGTACCTGGAGTTGTAAATGAAAATAGTGGAAAAATAGAGGAACATGGTGGTGTTATTGGAGTTAATATCAGAGGGAGGCAAGACCCCTGGTAAGAGGTCTGTCCTATATGCTGAGAACAGATGGGTTCTTAGTGATTAAATCACCCAATCTGGAGACAAACAACATGGAGTTGAAGCTAAGCACCTCAACTTTGAGTTGCGTGTATTATCAATTATTTAAACTCTGTATGCCTAAATTTAATCAGCTGTACACCTACCTTATGGATGAACTATTTAGCTAAATAGCATACATAAAGCATTTTGAGTTATGTCTGATGCATAAGCAAACAGTAAACGTTATCCATTAATTTTACACCAGAGGCAGAATGTTGCTTCTGGGTGTTTTTGTGCAATCTCCCCATTGTGGCTGTTATATTTCCCTGGTAGTTTTCCAGAGATTGGACTAAAGGAGAGAAATTCTGAAAACTAAACCAGTTCAGAGACTATGTGATGTGTGTTAAGTGTATAGAAACTAGGTACATATAGAGAAATAGGTTCATATTTGTGAAATATTTAGGACTAAAGGTTTCAGAAGTCTGGACTGATTGAATGTTGGGAGTGAGAGAGGATTATTCACAAATTTCTAATTTAGGCAACTGGAGTTTGCACTAGAGATTTAACTTCACCATTCCTGAATGTCTACATTGTTAGACTGGGAAAATGTTGATTTTCCCCATTTTTATTAGCTGACTGTCTGAGAGGCTGGGAACTTTCTTTATGCTACCAACACCTCACCGCTCCATCTGCCCTAGGGACACTAATACAACCAATTTCCCAGTTTCTTCAAGCTGCCTTAGCCTTGCTTCAGGCTATATCTTGATTTATATCAGCATACTTAAAGCCTCGTTAATATCACTCCGGGTAGACTGTCAACTAGAATAAACTTTCTAGCAAGTTTGCTCCCACCCCCTCTCACGTTCAGGTTCATCAAACAAGGCATATGTTTCTGTTGTCCAATTACTGACATACTCCACAGAAACTACATTCCCATTAATTACAGTGCTTTGTCAGAAATTCCCTGTCACTGGAGCTGGTGAAGTACTCATTATGCATGCACTAATGGTATACCTTGTACCTCCTCCCAAAGCCCCCAACTACCAAATGCCAAGCATTTGTCATTATGAAATGAAATCATTAGAGAGTATGGCTGACTTTTGGTAAGTTCTTGTACTTGAAGGGCTTTTACTGAATAGCAATTCATGGTAGCATATTTTAGAAAGAGAGACACTTACAAATAAATACCTATTTTAATATAAGTTGATAAATGAAGTCCCTGAAACTGTGAGGCTCTCACATGTATTGCCTAAATATCACCTCTTACAATGATCTGTTACTTTCTCCTGAAATTCAGAGCCAACAGTTTTCAGGTTTGCAGATAAATGTAACAGAAGTCCATTGGTCAGAGTCATCAATATGAGCATTAATATATATTTCAAAATATCAATACTTTTATGATGAAGAAGAATGTGAAGACTGCAAATTGGGGACACAGTGATTAGAGGGTAGGTGATTACTGGTAAAAAAAAATGATGTAAACTGGAGCTGGAGTGGGAAAGGTGAGCAGTTTGAATGTCCAAAGTGGTAATGAACACATAACATGTATTATTGCTTTTCTAGAATCCACAGGTGTCGCTTCACAGCTTAAAGTAGTCAAGGCTTCATCACTATAAGGAAAAAAAATTCAATCTCATTAACATGACAGCTCTCTTTAGCTGAAATAAATGTCTTGTCTCCAGAACAATCTTCACTCTACTTACTCTCTCTTTTTTTGTCACATAAGATGAAACGCATCCTTCAGATTGCCACTATCTCATTTAAAAGTTCAATGCAACCGATATATACTAAGCATCTCTGTACGGTGTGACTGTTGTTCTCTGAGTTCTACACTAGTGATACAAACTCAACATGAATTAGAATTCTGAACACCACTGAGGTGTTCTCAATAAATGTACCACTTAGATTTTAGGCAGCATTCTGAGTGCTGGGTGTATAGTAAAGAACATTATAGTTTAAATATGCATCTGAAGAGAAACTGGAGTATATCTATAGAAACAATAGTCAATGATTTTGTATTTACTTTGATGTTTTTAAGTACTATGTCAAACAATAAAGGAGGCAGGGACTTAAGAGTGTCCGTTTGGAGGAATGGTATTTTAAATAAGGTCCAGAACACAATTTACTACTGATAGGGATTTGAGAAAGGTCATAGAGAAGATGAAGAAGTGAACTACACAGAGGAAAGAGCAATGTAAGCAAAGAAAAAAGAAAATGTAAACTCAGCAGTGAGAGCCTAGAACGCAGTGTTGTAGTGAGAGTGAACATGGGTACAGAAACAGATGAGAGGACACGAGAAATTCAGATCAATGCAAGTACTGTAGATTTCACTTGGACCAATAACTTGTATGGATATGAAATACAACAAGAAAGACATTTTTTACTAGACTACAACAAAGCACAAAGATAGTTGTAGGGAAGGCCAGTTTAGAGACTCTTTCATTAATTCTGACTAGAGACAATATTATTTTGGATGACTCTATATGTCAGGAAAAAGAAATTACATGTAGATTCTGTTTATCAGATTGATTGACAAATCAGATGTAGTAGGCTGGAACAAAAGAACTCAGAAAGAACTCATAGGCAAGAAGACGTTAGATGCAAGCTCCAAGGAAAGATCTAGTTAGTTCTCGGTTAGTAATTCTGGAATGGTTATGAGAAATCTAAGTGTAGATGCTGATAAAGAGAAAGCTATGGCTGCGTGTTAAGTAATAAAGATAAACTGGAGACAACAATTGGAGGGTTGTCAAAAATGGCAGACCTTTTACATAGGTGCCTATTTAAATTAATTTTAAATAAAATTAAAAATTCACACAACCATATTTCAAGTATTCTGAGTTGACTTGTGGTATATGTGGCTAGAGTTGTAATACTACACAAGAATCACATTTAATCTCACATTTAATCTCAACACTCTGGCCACATTACCCCTAGAAATTGATCTAGTTAATACTTCCTCCATTTGCCTTTCCTTTGCCTTTGTCCTTTCTTGATTCTTGCTTACCTTAGTACAGTATCATCCTGACTTATCTTTCAAATTCAGGCCTATGATTCTTATCTTCATCTTTTACACATCAAAAACAAAGATCTGACTAATTCAATCTCCAGTTCAGAAGATTCTAACACCTTCCTCAAAGCCTCAAGATGAAAAATCAAACACCTATAAACACCCCTCATCTTTGTATTTAGCCTCCACCTCGTATTATCTAACATTTTAGTACAATGATTCCTGGCTCTCCCCTTTCATGCCCTGCTTTTTTTTGCTTTTGTTCCTTAGTTCTTTCCAGAAAATTCTAAGTCTTATACCTTTCACATTCCCTTTACTTATTTTATCAGATGAACTCAAGTGCTGTCTATTCCAGGGTTAGATTAAAGGTTCCACTTCTGTGCTATCAGAGCACCCCACATTCCTCTCCATTACAAGAGCTGTTATTGAATTATCTGCTCAAACACAAACACAGTGAACATAGCGCTGAGATATGAAACACACTTTCTACATTTTTTGTGCATAAGACTGACTATACTACCTAGCATTTGGAAAGCAAATTCTGGCTGCCCTTTAAAATGAAGAATCACATAACAAAGATTTGTGATTTGCCAGGGTATACAAGGACTGTACATTATGATTTGTCCTTGGTATGTAGGTATCACACTTATCCCTGTTCTGTCGCCCCACTCTTATCCTTCAATGCCCACCTCAAAAGTCACATTGTCTGAGGTTTGTATACCTTCTCTCTAGACATGTGTGCAGCCTATAGGAAACATTCAATAAATGTACAAATACATCACTTAATTATAATATTAAGAATTTTAAGAATTCTTGAATACTGTTGTGCAAAATAAACTGACTAGAACAACATCTGAACATAATTTTTAAAATTTGTACTTAAGTCTAAATTGAGCTTTGAAATTGATCTAACACATTATGGGTAAAGAAGAAGCCCTAATAAGAAACTCCTTGGATTCTCATATGAACATTTGAAACTTGCCCTGTTCTGACTTTTTTCTAGTTCCCTGTCTAGAACTTCTAATGCTAATTACTCTTGCCTTTACTTCTCCTTCACATCTCTTATTCACCAGTGAAAGACTTTCTTTCCACCTACAGATAAGTTATGCAATTTGGGAGTCTTTTAGATAGACCCACTGAAGGGGTAATCCAGTTGCCTCACTCTGCGTCTCTGTTCAGCATGAAAGAAGCCAGAGCGGTCTGCATCTCTATTTCTTATTGGCAATTTGGATAACCCCTTCAGAGGAGGGCATGATAAGAACAGGAGGCAGGAATTGGCTAGGCATTTAGGGTAAAAGACCCCCCTAAAAATATAGCCAGTTTCTGGGCTAAAAGTCAAAATGTCCTTGGACCTGTTAGCAACATACTCTGTTCCAAAGGCCAAAAACGTCAAAAGTATTTGGGAGCTTCTATCTAATCCTTAAAAGATTTTAGCGTTACCTCTTCAGAGGGGGGAATGTTGGAGGGGAGGGAGTGGGC
>NW_008334005.1:2602209-2603889 GCF_000622305.1 Nannospalax galili
ATATATATGAAATTCTCAAAGTTTTTGTAAAAGTTAAAAAAAAGTCATTTCAAAAGGGTAACTTGAGGCTAGAGAGATGGCTAGAGGTCAAGTGGACCTGGGTTCAGTTCCTAGTGCCCACATGACAGCTAACAATGAACCATAACTCAAGTTCCTGGGGATCCTATGACCTCCTCTGACCTCTACGCCATTGCATGACACAGGTGTATTACATACATGCAAACAATACATTCATACACACAAGGTAAAAATACTAAATAAAGTATTTTATAAACCAAAAAAGTAAGCTACTCTTTGATCCAGACAGGTGGAAAAAGATCTTGGCCATCACCTCATCTCTTGTTCGGCTTCTGTACATCCCTCTGCACCTAAGTCCTATCCCCATGTTCACAACAGTGCAGTGCCCACTTGGATATTTGACATGATGGACATCAATCAAAGCAACATTTCCTCACTACAAGTTACAATGACACTTAAGAGTTTTGATCATGAAGTTGAGAGGTTGTTTTGTTTTGTTTTGTTTGTATTTTTGAGACAGGGCCTCCTTGTAGACCCAGTTGTCTGGAACTCACTACGTATATATACCAGGCTGGCCTCGAACTCACAAAGAGCCACCTGCCTCTGCCTCCCAAGTGCTGGGATTAAAGGTGTGCACCACCACGCCCGGCCTTAAATTTTTTATGTGTATGAGTGTATTACCTGCATGTAGGTAGGTATGCCCATGTCATGCAGTGCCCATGGAGGTCAGAAGAAGGCATCAGGTCCTCTGGAATTGTTGTTAAATATGCTTGTTAAATGCCATGTGGGTGCTGTGACTCGATCCTTGGTCCTCTGCAAGAGTAGCCACTGCTCTTAACTGCTAAGCCATCTCTCTAACCCCAAGGTTAGGATTTATACTGAGTAGAAACACAAATGATGCAATATTTAATTTAGAAATTATAGAAATCAGAAATCCAATTCCTTTCTCCTCACAGAAATCTGAAACCATTCTGTACATATTTAATAGAAAAGCAGTGAAATGGTCATATTTCTCGACATAAGTCATTTCAACCAAAACAATGATTAGAGCTGAAAATACATCACCTGAATGTGTAAAAAGACTAAAAACTGCCTTACGGCAACCTGAGCTTGAAGATGTCCATCGTCTAAAGAGAGGACAATGCATTGGAGTTGACTTTTCTGATGAATAAAAGTCTATAAACACAAACTATACATTCAATCACACACATGTACATATGTGAATATATATAGAAGAGTGTGCCAAAAATAACAATTTCCATGAAACTACCAGAAATATATGTGCTTCTACTAACAGCATTAAGAAATCAGTGATGAGCAGCTACCAAAAAACAGATAATTACTACTCTCTGTTAAGCATTTGAACAAATAATAAAATATTGTAAATGTCATTGATCCATAGTATTAAACCATAAATTATGCATTCGTCCTTTTTTCTGGAAATCAGGATTGGGTGGGTATATCTTTAAGAAATATTCTCTAAAAACATTAAGGAAATAACACTTGGCCATAATTAGAAATTATTATGACTATTTCTTGTTTACAAAGAAACCTAATTATAGTATGCATAATAATTTTTTCTTTTAGCATTATGATGGCTTTGTTCTAAATGTTTTTTTGCAACAAAAATATTTCAAGATATTTTTTCATTTAGAAAAAAAA
>NW_008334005.1:2603980-2626848 GCF_000622305.1 Nannospalax galili
TCTGTTTTGTACATGCACAGAATTAAGAACATGAGTAAGTTTGGTTTAGTAATTCCCGAGATCTTGAGTCCTGGGGGTTGGGTAGCATAAAAGTGGAAAAGTTCTAAAACTGACAGCTTTCATTGCTAAGATTATGCATCATTTTTAAGGATTTTAATTTACAAAAACACCAAATTTGGATATCTGCAATGGACTGATTACAAAGACTTCCCCAGTTTAAAGAATGGATTTGATTCAAGGTTGCATTTATTAATATTTATTCCCATAGCAACCTCTATGTTTTATAACAAATGTAAAGTAAATAAAGTAGAAGAGCGCAGGCACAGCTTTCTGTTGCTTCTTAGTATTCCTGTGAAATATATCCTGTTTCAGAGCTCTCAGAAGTCTCTGTGGGCACATGGCTCTGGGTAGTGATCATGGACTGGTGAGTTTCCCGAATCTGAATTTGAGGACTATATCAGTTCTGTTCTTCTACTCAGTTAAGAACAGTACCAGGTGTGCTTTCCAAGATCTTGCTTTCATTATCCCTGCCATAGGAAAGACACAGTGTACCATCCCTATGCCTGTCCGACTGAACATAAGTAGTTACTTCCAGATAGCTAGCATAAGGAGCAGATCATCCACAGATAGCTATATTATCCAAAAATTAAAGGTCCTACTAGATTATAATAAGATAAATAAGAAAAGGATTACTAATGTTTGCAATGCCACTTTTTATCCCTGCTGTCTTTTAAACAGAAATAAAATTGGGTGGAAAAAGAAAAGCACCTCAGTGTTCGTGCCCTCGAAGTGAGTGATACAAATGAAACAATGTTAATATTGGTAGTGGTGTGCTTTCATCTCATCCTGATTTTGTCAACTACCAAAAACATCCCAAATAATATTAAACAAGGATTCTGTTAAAAACAAAACATCTACTTTAAAATAAGCCATATTTAAATAGTAGTAATTAATAATTAGTATTAGTATATTGCATATAACTAAACCAATTTAAGCACCTGCTGTCACTCAACTGAAGTAAAAAAGACACAAGGTAACATTTCTGGCCAGCCTTTAGGAAGCTCCCTACCATAAATTCAAAGGTTATATGAGGCTGTTGTATGTTCTCAAAAATATATGATAATTCTCAGTAGTAAATAGGCAGGAAAATGACAGCCCATCCTTCCTCTAGAATTTCTCCATTAAGCAATTTTGCATTAACAAATTTAAAATTTTATTGTAGATGTAAAAAATGGTATGAGTCATTTCAACATATTTTTGCCTTGAATACCATGTACAAGGGATGATCTATGTTTGATCCCTAGCACTGCTAATAGCAAGACAAACACACAAAAAAACCCAAAATGATTATCAAATCATTCATTTGAAAATCTATGTGACTGAAGCCAGTATTTATGAAGATACTGACTTAAGTAAGTGGAAGGTGTTGAAAGAAAAACTCTTGAGTTTAGGAAAAATATGAAATGTCAAATAATGATAAAATTATCAATATAGACAGCAAGGAACCTGCATAGTAACAGCTCATTTTTCTTATTCCATTTACTCCTTATCCAAAAACTCTCATGAATGTATTAGTTATTATTATTAATTATTACTTCATGCTACAAATAAAGGAATTTAAAGCAACCCAGTAATTTCCTCAAAGTTATTCAGATATAGTTAATTCTGTACCCAACACACTGCTGGATTTATGGCATTCGACTCAGAAGAGGAGGTTTCTGTGGATGTTGATGTGTAGAACTTGTTAGCTTTGAGGTTGAAGACATGAAATTAGAAGCTTCCCACATTGATACTCTCAGAAAAGAAGATCAAAAGCATAACCTCAGGGAAGACCAATTTTCCAGGAACAGAGTGAAAAACCAAAAAAAAGGAAAAAGTAAGATGTCAAGGTAGAATTTTGAAAAAGACGACACACTTTGACAATTAAAATCTGCATGATAGACAGCTAGTCAGGAGTGGCCTGGGGCAGAGAGGAGGGAATTTTTCCAGCTCAAGCCCAGTAACAGTGTGTAAAAAAGTGACCAGAAAGGGGGAAAATGGATGTACAAGATGGAAAAATACTCTTTGAAATAGTTTAATTGTGAGTGCAGAAAATCAAGTAGTACAAATTTGGGAAAAGCTTGGTTTAGTATAATTTTAAGGTGTGTAAAACTTAGACGCCAAAGGGGGCTGGAGAGACGGCTCAGAGGCGAAGAACACTTGTGGTTTCAGAAGACTCAAGTTCAATTCCCAGCACCCACATGATGGCTTACTGTCCATAACTCCAGTTCCAGGAGACATGACATCCTCCTCCAGCCTCTGTGGGCATTGCATGTGTGTGGTGCACTTATATACATACCAGCAAACCACTCACGCACATAAAATGAAAGTAATAAAATATTTTAAAAACTTAAATACCCAGAGAAAATGACCGAGTGAACATCAGGAATGAGCTGCTAAGATGAAGTGCAACAGGAAAATAAATACTTTTATGTTTTTATATTCACAGTTTTTTATATATGTCAGTTGTTGCTATTATGTCTTGGGCTATTAGAATATTTATTATGAAACACCTTTTTCCTGAAGTATTTTTCCCTATGCTCCCCTCCCCCCACCAGAAGTTTCAAAACTTCAGATCTTATATTAAACTTTGGATCTGTTTTGAATGTATTTTTGTGCCAGGGAACAGATAGAGATCTTTTTTCATTCTTCTATGTGTGCATATCTTGTCTTGTAGGACCATTTATTAAAGAGGCTTATTTTATACCATGTGTTTTTGATAGCTTTGTCAAGGATCACATGGCTATGGTTGCATGGACTCCTTTCTGGGTATTCTGCTCAATCCATTGTTTACATACTGCTTTGTGCCAGTACCATGCTGTTGCTGCTGGAATGGCTCTGAGGTATCCTTTAAAATCAAGTATTGTTTGATCTTCATCAATCACTTATTGTACAGGTTTGCTTTGGGTATTGGATAACTTTTGTCTATCTGCATGATTTATAGTATGGCTTATTCTAGTTCCCTGAAGAAATTGACTTTTTAAAGAGGGTCTCTCTGTAGCCCTTGCTGGCTTCAACTCACTATGTTGACAAGGCAAGTTTCAATATCACAGAGATCCACCTGCCTCTGACTTCAGAGTGCTGGGATTAAAGTGTGTTGGGTACCAAATTAACTATATCTGAGTAATCTTGATGAAGTGATTAGTTTCATTTAAATTTCTTTGTTTGTAGCATAAAGTAATAACTAATATTTTCAGTTGCCAACATTACTTCAGGCAATATTGGGGTCTGCTATTCATTTTCCCAGTTCTATGCTTGGTTACTATCTGGGAGTCTCTTGGGCCACCCTAGCCAACAACTCAAAGGAAGGTATCTCCTGTCTAGTATAGTTTCTTGCTATGTAGCCTTTAAGGTTTCCATACAATGTGTTTTGAACATATTCAACCTCATGGCCCCAACTCCTCCCCGATCTAACCCCACCCTCACCCTACCCACACAACTTCTTCCTTTTTTTTCTTAAACCGATGGATCCAATTTCTATTCCCAAAATACTTTTGGGTATGGAGCCTGCCCTGGAGTGTGGAAGCCTTACCAGGGGTTACATCCTTAAAGAAAACTATGAAATGGCAATGGTGCCTCATTTACAAGTGAAGCTTCACACCTGCCTCTCCCTCTTCCATGCTTGTATTTTATTCTGGTTTAGTTTGCACAGATCTTGTGCATGTTGTCACAGTTGCTGTAATTCAGATGGCAACTATCTTTCTGTCTGGAAAATATTATTTCTTTGTGGTCATCCCCCACCACCTCTGCCTCTTACAATCTTTTTAACCTCTCTTCCATGAACTTCCCTTCCCTGAGCCTTGAGGGATATCCCATTTAGGGCTCAACACTCTGGATTCTTATTCTTCACACCTGAACCAGTTGTGGATCTCTGTGTTAAATGCCTTCTAATGAATAAAGAAGCTTCTCTGATGAGGGTTAAGAAATGTTTCTTTAAAAAATAAAAATAAAAAATAAAGCAAAGCTATAAAGTGATACATAGAGAATATACAAATGTATCCCTGCCTCCGTGAGACCCCCGCCCCTCCCAGGGACAGCAATTCATCCCCCCACCCCAGGGGCCCTCTTCTTGTTTTTGAAATAAACTTTAAAAAAAGTCCACTAATCTGGGCTGGAGAGATGACTCAGGAGTTAGGAATGCTGGCTGTTCTTACAGAAGATCCAGGTTCAAATCCCAGTACCCACATGGCAGCTAACAACTGTCCATAACCCCAGTTCCAGGGGATCCAGCAGCTTCTTCTGTTCTCTGAGGGCATTGCACAACAAGGTTGCACTTATGTACATGCAAGCAATACATGCATACACATAAAAGAAGAATAATGAATAAAATATTAATTTTAAAAAATCCACTAATCGAGGGGTTAAGCAATAAGTCATTGGGAATCATTAACACTCTCTTCATTTAGTAGACTGTAGACTGTTAGTAGTAGATTATTCCTTAGGGCTTATGACCAATATTGCCACAGGTTTTATGTCCTGAAACAGTGATGAGTATAGTTTACAGTCAGTGGAGAAAACCTTAATTCCAATCAGAGGGTTGTTGGTTACTTCCATAACATTTTGGCCACTATGCCACAAATGATCATGTCTTCCCAGGCTAGTCATTTTTGCAGCTTGCAATTCACAACTGGGTAAGCTTGATGTTTACTCTTCTCCACTGGTACTGTGCACAGCACCTTCCATCACTATGAAAGCTAGCCTGCAGGGATGAATTTCCCAGGTTAGTACCCACTCAATTTCTCTTTGGTTTAGTACTCAAGTATGCATAGTCTTCAGCAATATTGCCTTACCATCAGGTCCTGGATTGTAACCAAGAGCATTGACACCAACCTATAATGTTAGGGATATGGAACTCCACTGACCAAAAATTTCAAAAGATGAAAGCTATTTCTGCTACTCGAGTTTTTATTTACTCTAATGAGGGTCTCATTAGGGTACTTCCCTCATTATACGGTAACATCATTCAAATATATATATATATATATACACACACACACACACACCTCCTATACACATTTAATCCCTGCATATATATATATATATATATGTTTAAGAAAGCTTCTCTGGAGTAGGTTTCTGTATATCTTTTACAAAAGGCATTTATGTTATTTATGCCTCCCTATATTCCCTTCTTTACCCTGCCCTCCATCACTCACACAGTTTAACTTTTCTTTTTCCAGTATTCCCTTCTTCCTTTTGTATGGCTGTGTTCTGTGTCCCTTCCCTGGAAAGATACTACCTCCTCAATGGCCCCTTACTAGTTCCCTAACCTTTAGGGGTTGTCCAAATGAAACACATATTTCTAACGATTCAAAAGTAACATCCACATAGGAAAGAAAACGTGATGTTTATGTTTATGAGTTTCAGATATCTCACTCAGGATTATGGTTTCCAATTATGAATTATACATGGAATGTTCTAAAGACTCTACTCGAAAGTGCCTAAAATGATAAACATATTCAGCAATTCACAGGATACAAAAGTAACACACAAAAATCAAAGCATTCCAAATAGCAAATATACTGAGAAAGAAACCAGTGAAATAATTGCATTCATATTAGCCTCAAAAAATAAAATAAAATATTTTGGAATAAATTTAACTCAGGGAATGAAATACATATATATTAATATTTTTAAGACTTTGAAGAAATAATCGAAGAAGATATCAGAAGATGGATTTTCCATGTTCATGGATCAGTAGGATTAGCATAGTGAAATATGTGTTTAGAAATATTGTGAAAATGATCATCCTGACAAAAGCGGTATACAGATTGGAGGAATTCCATCAAAATTCCAATGTAATTCTACAGTAATAATTTATTGCTCCTTTAGTGATCATTTTAGTAATTTGCGCATAAATTTAGTAACTCTTTCCTTCCATTAACTTTTTGTTTGTTCTTGCCTTTCTAAGACCTTCATATGAATCATTAGGTAATTTTCTGAAAATTTCTATGATATTTTTAATACAGACACACATTCCTATTAATTTACAACATAGACCTTCCTTCATTGTATCTGAAAAGTTCTGATAAACTATTTTAGTTTAATCTTGTTTAGTATTTAAAGAACAACTTTCTTCCTGATTTCTTCAATGTCTACTACTTATATAAATATGTACTGTTCAATGGGGAGATAGCCCATTGGTATAGTACTTACCTAGGATTCAACAGGCCCTGGATTCAATATATAGAACTACAAAGGTGCATTGTTAAATCTCCATATGTTTGCATAGTATTGATAGTTTTATTTCAATTGATTTTATCCCTTTATATTTTGACAAAAATTCATAGATTTTTTTTCCTCTCCTTTTTATTTTTTGTATTTGTTAAAACTTACTTTATCACAGATAGTGAGATCAATTTAGACTAACATTTCACGACCTGCTGAAAAGATTGTGTGTTCTGGGAATGTTAGGTGGAATACTCACTAAGCCCATCTGATGGATGATACAGTCTAACTCAGGTTTCTTTGTTGAGTCTTTTGATCCAGATGATCTCTCTCTTAGAGTGGGGTGCTAAAATTATCCACTGTTATCCTTTATGGTGAATATGGTGGTTTGAATGAAAATGTCCCCCATAGGCTCCAAGTATTTGGACATTTTGTCCCCAGATGATGGTGCTGTTTTGGGAGGTTTTAGAAGGTGTGGCTACCCTGGAGGAAGCTCGTCACTGTGGTTGGGCTTAGAGAGTTCTTAAGCCTTGCCAGATCTCTGGTCGCTCTCTTGCTTCTTGTGCCTGCGTGATGATGTGAGAGCTTAGCTTCTGCTGCTCCTGTTCCAGCCACCTCCAGCCACCATGCCTCCCTGCCATGATGGACTGTAATTCCCCTGGAAATGTAAGCTCAAATAAACTCTTCCTTCTACAAATTCCTTGGGTCAGTGTTTCTATCACAGCAACAGAAAAGTGATTAATATAGTCAGTATTTTTTTTTATTTTTTGTTGAATTTTTGTAATTTCATACAATATAATTTGATTATATTTAGATCTCTTATACCCACCCCCCTGGTTGCCCAATTTAGTGTAATATACAATATAAAATAAGGCCTATAAATTCTAAATTATGTCTCAAAATACCCTTCAGTTTGAGTCCATCCACTGGAGTCTGGTTAAACTACCAAGAGTTCCAAGTCCTATGTTTGAAACAGAGACACTCTCTGCTCTCCCAGTGGGGTGGGAGATTCTTACCCACTTCCTCATATCAATTCTGTGAAATTTTCTGGTTGAGCTTGCATGGAACTTATGTGTGCTGTCACCATTACTGTTAGCTCCTATGAGTTACTGGCCAGCTCTATGAAAACTCTGTTTCCTTGTGTTCATCCACTATGTCCACTGACTCTTACAGAGATTTCCAACCTCACTGTGTCCACTGACTCTGACAGTCTTTCCAACCTCCTCTTCTGCAGTGATTGCTGTCTTGGGAGACAGGAGTTTTATATAGTTGTTTTACTCAGGGTAAATTCTCTGTAACTTGTTCTCTGCACATTGCTAGTTGTGGAATTCTGTGTTAATAACCATCTGTTGCATAAGGAAACTTCCCTGTTGAGAGTTGAAATATGCATTTATCTATCTATCTATCTATCTGTCTATCATCTGTCTATCTATCTATCTATCTATCATCTATTTAATGTTTATCTTTATAATGAGTAGAAAACTAGTGTTATATTAGCATCCCTTATCCCTCCCCATAGTTCCTCCTCTGCCTGGCTTGTCCGTTCCCAACCCCGGTTAACCATTTTTAGTCTAATGGTCCCCTTTCCCCCTTCATGTCACTGCATTCTGCCACCCCTCCAAGGAAGCCTCCCACCTAAACACCCGCAGCAGTTTATTATTTTACTCACCTCTGAATTTTCATATGGAAACATGCATATCTTAGTTTTCAAAGCTAGCATATAGCTATGAGACAGGACATATGATTTTTTTTTCTTTATCTGTGTTAACTCACTCAGGAAGATTGTTTCCAGTTCCATTCATTTACATGTGAATTTCATTTTTTTAAGAGCTGAATAACATCCCAGGTGTGCACCATGTCTTCATTCATCAGTTGATAGATATCTAGGTTGTTTCCAATTTCTAGTAATTATGAACAGGGCAGCAATGAACATGGATGAGCAGGTATTTCTGTAGTAGGGGGTAAAGTCTTTGGGGTGTATGTTGAAGGGTAGTAGGGATGGAACATATGGTAGATCAAAGATTTCTGAGGAGTCTCCACACTAGCTGCACCAGTTTGCACTCCCACCGCCATCAATCAGAATCTCCCTTTCTCTATATCTTTGTCAGCATTTTTCATTATTTGTTTTTTGAATTTTTGCCATTCTGAGAGGGGTAAGATAAAATCACAAAGTGGTTTTAATCTATGTTCCCTGATGACTAAAGATGTAGAACATTTTTAAGTATTTCTCAATACTTTGTGTTTCATCTTTAGAGAATTTCCTGTTGATCTTCTTTCCCCACTTTTATTAAATTAGGGGCACCTATGTTTGGTATGCATATATTTGCAATCATAACTTTTTGAAGACTTGTTCTCTTAATAGTTTTTTATCCATTCTGATTTATTTTGGGTTGAAGTCAGATGAAAGTATTGCTACTCCTTGATTTTAGATTATGTTCACTTGCAATATCACTTTTTCTATACTTTCACTTTGTGTGTGTGTGTGTGTGTGTGTGTGTGTGTGTGTGTGTGTTTGCCAGTGAAGTAAGTTACTTGCAGACAGGAAATACTTGCATCTTGTCTTTTAATTCATTCCTTGAACCTGTTTTAACAGGAATATTTACAGTGTTTACATATTGGGTTATTATTGACCTGTATATCTTAATGCCTTGCTTCATAAGCTTATCAACTGTGATTTACTGAGTTTACAATGCTTTATTCTTTAATAATTTTCATTTTCTTGCCTCTTCTAGAAAATTTCATATTGTCTTCATGTCTCCTGGTTGTGTATATCATTCTTCCTCCTCTCCTGTGTATAGGATTCTTCTCAGTATCTTCTACAATGCTGGCTTCCTGGTTATAAGTTGATTTAGTTTATACTGATTATGAGGGGTCTGTATTTGTCTGTAATTTTAAAGGATGGCATTGTGAAATAAAATAATTTTTGTCGGCCATTATTTTATAGTGGGACTTCAAGTATATCAGTCCATGCTCTCTTTTTTATTCTGAGACATTTGCTGTATGTTGATAATTTTGCCTTTATAAGTAAGTTGACACTTTTCCTCTTTGTTTTCACAATACCAGCTTGTGCTATACCATAAGAGTATATTAGCAGTTGCAGAGCTACCTACACTATAGGGATTTACCTTTTTGCAGCCCGGAAATCACTGCTGTCCTCAGTGAGCTTTGCAACTTGGATACAGAGCAAATTCCTACTTGCTTGATGGACTTTCAGGCTGTGGTCCCAGAGACAGCAAATATTTCAGCTATTGGATGCTCTCTGAGTACATTACAATATGGCTGAAGCAAAGAGAGTTTGAGTTCTGCACTGGAACTGGATAAGCAGGGAACCAGGCAGTCAGTCTTCTGGTCTCAGTGTTTTAAAAACCTATCAGCAATAAACCATTATGTAGGGGGAAAGACGCTTTGGAAAGAGCAGTGAGCTGGACCTTAGCTCAGAGTTCTAGTTCCATTGTGCAACAAACTGTGCACTGCAAGATAAGTAGCACTGGATCAAGATTGCTTTTCTGATGACCATGAGGACTCGGCTGAGGGCTCTCAGTCTCCATAGAAGTCGATAGGCAAGAATGTATGGCCCTAGCCTTGAGAGAAGAACCATTAGCTACTTTTCCCTCTGCATCTTGAGGTTAAACTTTGCTTGTCCATTTTTGATATTGTTTGATACTCCATAATTTCTTATCATTAAGATGTCCCACACAGACACCGTGACAGGTTATCTACAGTCTCTGAAATTTTTGAGATTTTTCTCCATTTCCATGCCCCTACTTATTTCAAACCTTTGCCTCACAAGGCTCAAGGGTCATTTCGAAAGAGGATGCAAAAAGATTTTTGAAAAGCCAGAGGGAGTGGATGACCACAAGGAAACAGAGTCTTCCAGATAGCTGATCAGTTACTTATAAGAACTCACAGCAATTGTGACATCAAGCAGAAGTCCTATGAAATTTCAAAGCAGACAAAATTCCAACATAGACATGGGGAAGCGGGTAAGAAATCGTAACCTAACCTAAGGAACTTTTGGCAACTGATGGCTGCTGGGAAGGGAAAGACAGTGTCTTACAGGGTTGGAACTCGGAAATCCCAGTGGGTAGACCCACACTGAAGGACATTTAAGGACTTAGTTAATACTCAATATAGCTCTTCTCAAAATGATCTCTCGGTATAGCATCCTGAGACATGAAAGTGGGTAATGTTTCTTTTTCTCCAATGCTTGCTATCCAAGAGAAAGTATTATTAGATCAAATGATCAAATATAAGATTTCTTTTCCCTCCTCTTCTTCCTTCTTTTCCGTCTCTTCTCTAGTAAGTGGCAGTGAAATAATGTTTTACCTCCTGGGTGGTCTACTGAAACATTCATTTTTTGTGCCGTTTTCCCACTGTTGACTTTTCACTTTCCAATGTATAAAGTCAGCATCTGCTCTGGGTTGCAATTCCAGTATGTAAAGGTGATGTGAGTTAAACTCTAATCTGCTATGCTCCTACCCCAACCACAAGCCAGTCATTCACAGCTACTTAGTGTCCAAAGTATTTCTCTACTCTTTTACAGATCTTAGTGCTGCAGTTCTTATTTTTTCTGCCTAGTTGCTCTTTTTTTCTTTCCTACATAAGGAAAATATTTGAGAAACTTTCTTCATTAGACATTCTCTATCTATCACAATGTAGACCAGAGAAAAGTCTCCTTCACTCACCTTACCACAACACTTTTTAGAATTCATTATAACATCATACTATCGTTTTCATTTTATTTATTGAACATGAGCTTATTAAAGTTAAAAATTACCTAGCATAACTCCCTATATTTCCGTTTTCTATCATTCCCTGTATGAGGTAGGTGCTGGCTAAATGTTTGTTAAGTAAATTATTTAATGGAAGAATTTCTCTAACCTTAGAATTCCTAAAAGCATATTTACCCTGTGATTTAGTGTGTATCCATGAATTCCTTCATTGAATCTTTAAATAAGAAGTTATCAGATGTTCTTTCTCATTCACGTATCATGCTACACTCTGAGTATAGCAAAGGAAAGCAAAGTGTACTGAGTCAGAAGAGTTGGATGCACTTTGGGAGTCTTTTTTATATAAGTATATGGTATTGGTAAGATGATTAATGATTCTCGGCTCCACTTTCATTATATATAATGAAAGGGTTTTGGTGCCTTCTTATATCATGTTTTATGAGGACCAAATATGGCATATCAATTAAAACATTAAGCAGGGCTTTGATATATTAAATATACCTGGTAAATAATATTTTTAGTTTTATTTTTGGAATTGCTTGTCAAAGAGACACAATACTTACTAGTCAAAAACAAGTAGCCATTCAATGTAAGCATTAAATGTGCAAAAAATCAGGATTGAATCTCTTCTAATTAATAGCAGCTATTCAAGTAAGATACACACTTTGATGGAATAATTATTGGGGACCAGGAACGATAATATATGTGGACTTTAGTGTACTCTTTTCTCCATTCTGCAACACTTGATAGAGATTATTTCTATTACTGTGGAAACTTAGGTTCAGAAATCTTGTTGTCCAAATGAATTTCTTCTTCCACCCATTATTCATCAAAGTATAGATTGCCATTTTTCAAACAGTTACAAAATCCTGACACTATTGTATTTGAGAATGTCCTGTCCTGTCCCAATCTTGATTGAATTTTCTAGTCTACCCCTTAAGTGTAAACAGAGTATCACATACCTTTTTCTTTTTTGATTTTTTTCTTAAATAACTATAGAACTCCCCAAATGGATATTTTTGAGAAATAAGAAAGTCAGGATGGTAAATAGAAATATGCAGCTGAAATGGCAAAACGGACTTTTGCTTTATCCTGTATTTTTGTCCAGCAATCCCCACTGCAGCCAACGAGCCATGACAGCTGCACCTGTAGTTTCAGGGAGTACGTTGTTTCTACAATACTGGGAAACATCCAACCACACTGGTAGCACGTCTATGTAGTATGTCTTCTTACACAACTATACCTGCATCTCCATGGAACCCATTGTTTCTGCAATGCTGAGAAACTTGTTTTTTCCTAACCAAAACATTTTGTTAACTGAAAGCTCTTTGTTAACTGATCTTCCCCTGGTAGCTATGGTAATCTAATCTAACTATGATTATGGACTTTGGTCCTCTCATGGTATAATTGTGGTTATAAGCTTTATACACCCTGTCATTCTTCTCCTCAGTCAAGAGTTCTTTGGGTTTTATCCACCTCTCTGACCACCAGAAAATAAAGGATGCCTCATTCAAGCATAACTATGCAGCGTTCCTCTGTGTCTCTCACACATTATTATAAAACTAAAGACACATTTACATAGAGAGATACATTGAGAATCCAATATGTGTTTGAACGCCCTACACAGTCTCAAATATGAGTCAAAGGGCCCAATGTGTGTAATGGATGTGAGGAGCAAACTACATTAGTTTGATATTTTTTGACTTATTTTAAAGTCCTTATTGGTGCTTATTATGCTTAGTTTTCAAATTTTTGTGCTCAGTTTTATTATGTGATGTATCTATATCACATATTCTTACAGATTGGATTCAAAAACACTATGTTCTGTTCAACAACTATTGTTAAATATTTCTGTCTGTTTGTTTGTGATAGGGTCTCACTATAGTCCTAGCTGGCCTAGAACTCAATATGTAGACCAGGTTGTCATCAATCTCAGAGAGATCTGTCTGCTTCTGCTTCTCCAGGGCTGGAATTAAAGGGGTACACCATCACACTCTGCTCTTTTTTATTTTTATTATACAGTTGTTATAAATAGAATAAAATAAGCCAACTTACATAAACCTGGAAGATCTCCATTTGTTTCTTACTATGGTTGACATGATCACATTTGATAATTTCTGTGATTCAGATGCAATCTACAGATATCACATCCTAGCATGTTACTAAATCTGAAAGAAAATTAGCAAATTATTTGTTGTTTCTTTTGTAACTATATTTAGGTGTAATCTGACCAACAGCACCCTTTCAACATCACCTTGTCCTGTAGTCACAGATACAGTGAAGAATCCTGAAACAACAGTGGGTAAGACAAAAAATTGCTCAAAAGAGGAAGTGGCATAATGCATACTCCTTCATTTATGAGACATGAAGTTCAGCTCTCCAATTGTTCAGGATCCCATGTCTTAGCTAGAGATGGTGTGTGTTAGATAACCCAACTCTGTCACAGAAGTGCATATCATGAAAAATATAGTGCCCGAGTATTTCTTTATGTGTTAACATTTCCAGCATTGAAAGAAGGCTGATTGGGGTGTCCCCTGTGAGTAACAATCAAAACACACCCATTTTCATACATAATACGTTTCACTCTCAAAAAGTTATCATTATAGCGCCATTGGAGGAAATCTTCAGTTCTGTTTCAATCTCTGTTGTAAATTTCTGTGTCTGTCTTGCCCCAGTTCCCTCATGGAAGTTTGACCATGCTGTTGCAAATTTCCTTAGGACTTGTAGCTTTGGCCTGAAGTTGATGGTGACTTACCTCCTATTTATGAAAATCAACCTCAGTTGAATCCCTGGATACTGCTTCATCCTGACATTTCTAGTCACATGTTCTGAAGTCTTAGAAAATTTTCTCCTCATTTTAAGTTTCCCTTACGTGTTGGAACTTTGAGCACATGTTACTGTGACCATTGGCTTTTATGCTTTGGCCATAGAAACCACTTCTGCTGTTATGCTATATTTAGAAAGATTTTTTTACGTATTTTTGCTTATGTGATAAGTCTGTGTCACATAAAGTTAAGAAATGAGGAGAAAAATAAGGCAGAAGCCAAAATTTGATGCAGAAACCCACACATATACACACGAACTCAGAGAAATAAATCAATCAATCAAATGAAAACAAGTTTATTTTCCTAGCATCACAAAACAATTATGATTTCAAAATATTTTTTGAATGCTATAAGATAAGAAATATAGAGATCCTGTAAGATAAGAACTCATTTAAATACTTTAGAAAGAACATTCAGGGTTCAGACTCTGAATAATAATGTTTGGTTTGTTACTTTTTTTCTTCCTGGTTTTTCTTTGTTACTTGTTTGTTTGACATCAGCTGAAAGGTGACAGTCAACTTCATTGTAGGAGATTTAGCAACTGAGATAACAGAAAAATGGAAAAGTCGGTCATTGACAAATATTTTTAAACTCAACAACACCAATGAAAAATCACACAGAAGATGAATGTATCTGATAGTATTTGCTTCAAATAAGTTAATGTATTGTTCTGATGCTGGGCGTGTCAAAACAGAAACAAAAATTAGAGGAGAATAGTACAGCCATGATTACAAAATCAAAATAAAGAGGAGATCACACAAACAAAACAAAAGGCCTTGCAGGCCAGAGGAAAGGCCGCTCACTTTCCTGAACTCACTTAAGAAGGGAGCCTCTCTGCACCTGGTGAAAAAATGTTTCATTTTCATTCATTCATTCATTCATTCATTCATTTTATTTTTAACTGTGAGTATATGTGTGTTAGAAGTCAGCATTAAGACTCTTCCTCAATCACTTTCCACCTTATTTGTGAGACAAGATCTCTCACTAGCCTAGAACTCAATTATTTGCCTAGCCTGGCTGGCCAGCAACTCCAGGGCCCTCCCAGTTCCATTTCTAGCCAGGGCTGGCATTACAGACACGTGTTGCTATTACAGGTTTTTAGCTGGGGATCCAGGGAACCAGGCTCAGGTCCTCATGCTTGCACAGCAAGTACTTTACCAACTAAACCATATTCCTATCCCCATGAAGAAATTTTTTTTTAAAAAGTCAATTGTCAGGTGCCTTTAAACCCAGCAAGCAAGAGGCAGAGGCAGGCAGATCTCTGTGAGATAAAGGCCAGCCTGGTCTACATAGTGAGTTCCAGGCCAGCTGGGGCTACAAGGGAGACCCTGACTCAAAAAGACTGAAAAAAAAAGAATGAAAATTTCTCCAGGTAATGCAATGCTGGTGATGAGCCTGAAGCTCTAGCGCTGTAATCTTGGCAGGAATGAAAATATTCTAAAGAAACTTTCATGCCCTTCCTTTGGTTATTAGCCAGGAAGTTCCAGGCCAGCTGGGACTACAGAGAGACCACGTCTCAAAACAAACAAGAAAGTGTCAATTATTTTGTTATATTTTAGTGAACATCATGATGGCTGGCATTGTATTTGGAGTGCTTCTATTGCTATCTCATTAGATATTTTCTGTGCTATTCATTTGTCACTTTCAAAGGTGAGTTTTAATGAATCATCACACTCCATGTTCAATTTAGACAAGAAAGCCACATGTTGACAATCTTTCTGACACTCAGTCTGCTTATGATTGTTTCTCTGCAAATCCCAAATTGCATATAAACAGCAAAACTAATCAACTGAAGCAGAACAGTATCAATTAGTTTGGTGCCTGGGAACTGAGAAAAAAGAAGAAACAAAATAAATTCCAATCAGTTTTATAATAAAAATTTTAAAAAATGGATAATAACTTGAAATGACTCTGCCAGAAAATAGTTGTGATTTGGCAAAGAATTTGTATAGAAATGTATTAGAATCCTTCAAACAGTATTCATATCTGTATTTTGTTGTCACTGTTAAATTATGTTTGGAATCACTGCTAAACTAGTTAACACCATCTGAAACAGGAAATTGAGTTTTTCAGACAGAAAACTATTTCTCTTTTGTGACTGCTGTCACATGTTGCAGATATTTCAAAACTTGAAAAAAGTAATAATAATGTCAATAAACAAAAACATGAACTTAGTGTGTATTTTGCATACAGTAATTAACCAGAATTAAACTTTCAAAGCACAATGGGCTTGTCAAAGCAAAAAACCCAACTCTCACATAAACAGTATAAGAAATAATTTATTCTCAAACAAAATATGAGTGACCATGGCCCGTAAACATTTAGTTTGCACCAAATATCATGTTCCAACGTTGAATTAGTTTTTTGAAGTTTTCTAGCAGCAAAACAAAGAAAATCATAAAGGTTTTTTTAATGCATTGGCGGAAACATAAGGTATGCAGATTAACAAAGAGGGCAAGTTTCTGCTACAGGTTTCAGATATCTGAGAAATTCTTAGCCTTTGCATTGGTGAAAACTAAGAGTCTGTACATTCCAAAGAATTTATCTAATGTTCCCAAAGACATTAGGTCTAACACAGAGGTGGGCAACAAATACCTGTTTAGAATGCCAAAGACAATCTATGATAAATCTAGTTCCCAAGCTGTAACATTCCAACTTGGTCTAATCAGTCAATCGGCTTTGCAGAACATTTAGCCCAGGGAAAGTTTTGGTCCCAGAGGCCTCAGTTCACAGATTTCAATGTGTTAAAGAATTTGAGAGCAATAAAATGCCACTGATGGTCAAAAATAGTTGGCCTAAGTACCACCAAAAGGAGAGAAGAGTGGGTTTGAGCCCCCAACAAGCCAAGGGAAGATCACTTAGACAAAACTGGTAAAGGGAGATTAGGGAGGAATTTGTGCTACGTAGTATTTAGGAAGAAGAAGTCAAACAGATTCTGAGGAAGGGCAGCAATTTGACATGCCCTACTTGGTTGACTGGCTGTAACTTCAGGAGGAGAGCAGAGTCATAGTATGGATAAGCTTTGAGTAAAGTTGTTAGTCATTATTATTGTATGAAACTAAATGTAATAATAGATATTGTTTATTATCTATTATTTAGGCAGATCCAATAACTTGTAATTTTTTAAATAAAGTGTAGTGTCAGTGGCAATAATTTATTTTTAAAAAATTATACAGTTTTTTATTTGAACTTACAGGCTTTGAGTTGCCACTCCACATAAGAGTCACATACACCTGATCATGTAGACATCTAGGCCACTCAGCATAGCATTCAACACTGCCATCTGTGCCCTGTTTGTCTTACCTCTTCCAGGCATTCTTGAAAGAACCCTTCTCTCCTACATTCCATTTACTTATTTGCTCATTTTGAAATTGTCACACAAACACTGGACATATTTATGGGACCCCATGTTATGTTTCAAACAAGTTAGAAGAAAGGATAAGAAAAGTTTCTATGCTACATATTTGTACAACTGCTTTGATCTTGGGAAATTTTATGATTCTGCTCTATCTTCAAGGTGGTTAATCTTTACCTCAATTGACCAAAATGCCTGATATAAATGACTCAAACAAGGAAGGATATATTTTAGTGTGTGTTTTCTGAGGGTCTAGTTCTGCACAGAATTGTGAGCAGTGGCAAAAGAGATTCTCACCAAGTAGTAGACAGAGTACAGTGGGAGCAGAAAAGGGACCAGGAACAAAATGACCCCAAGCACTGCCCTCAGTAACCCACATCTAAAGTCTCCAGAAGCTCCCAAACTAATGCCAGCTTCCAGGGAATGAGTGCCCAACACATGAGCCTGCAGGGAACATTTTATATTCAGAATGAACTTTTCATATTCAGAAGGAACTTTGCATTTTCACACCACCTAGTGAAAGTTTCCACATCATTTTGTTAAAACATAGCTTTCAAAAAGATAAAAGCATGACTCTTAAACAAATGTGATATGAAATTCTAAGAAAGCATTTTACTTTACCTATTAATTAGGGAACCAGAAAGATGTAAAGAATATTTGACCATTTGCAGGAAAATGTAAATATATAAAAATATAAATATCTATTTAATGTATGCCAAGTATATATATATGAACATGCATAAACAAATATATAAGGAAGAAAGAATTGTCAAATATATTCAGGTATTATAAACATCTCTATTCCTAAAAGACAAAAATAAATGGGTGTTATCACTGGTACTGAAGAAAAATCATTCTATGTTTACAGGAAAAATATTTACTTCAGTTCTATGAATTGTGTATATGACTCATGGCTAACCCCTAGCCTCACACAATGGAAAATAGCCTAGTGAGTAGAAAGCCAATCAAATGGACAAAGCCCTGTTTCACTAAATGCTTCTCAATTTTCCTCCTGAGGTATAACCAACAATCTCTCCATAGTCTATGTCTTGGACTATGTTTCCAAGACCACTAATTGCCTAATACATACATACCCATTTTGCAGGAACACACCCAAAATTGTTTTCTCCTCCATAAAAATACATTGAGCAATGCTAGGCAAAATTAAGGCAGCACTTTAGCTCCTGCAATTTCCTTGTTATATTTCTAGCATGATATGTTACATGTAAGGGTAGTAACCATATAAGGATTTTCCTTCCTCCACAAATAATAGTGCTCAGGGCATGTAGAATCATATGCAAGTTGCATTGTTTTTGCTAAATCTAGTGTGAAGCCTCCACCCATCCCACAAAAGCTATATAATCCTGGGGAAGACACTTTACTGTTAATGTAAGGAAGAAAGGGTTTATTTTGGCTTGCAGTGGCAGTGGATATAGTCCCTCATGTTGTAGAAGACAAGGCAGCAGGCAGGAAAGGCATGTTGCAAAGGAGCAGGTGTTATCTCTTCCACTGCATCCACACTCAAAAGGATAAAGGGTTAACGGCAAGTGATGCCAAGCCAAAGGACCTCAAGTCCTGCCCCTGTGACTTACCTCTACCGAAGGTGTCACAACCTTCTCAACACCACCACAAGCTGGGGACCAAGTGTTAAATATAGTAAGTCACATCTCATAAGACCATGGGAATATTCTTGAAACTAAACCAAAGATTTCATCACTTGAAGTCTGACTGAAAGCAGATGCTGAAAAGCACAAATTAATTATCTTCTCATATTATGTTAATCACCATAATTCACAAAGCAATTAAAATTTCTTCTAGCATTTGGCTCAAAAAGAAATTTCTACATGTTCTGTTCTTTGTTCTTTTAGTTTACATACCACATAAAATAACAATCCTGGAACTCTGAGCCTTCCTGCCTAGATAATATTGACATTTTAATGGTAAAAAAGTAAGTAATAGAAATTTGAAAACTGTATTTAGAAAAACATGAGTTAATGAGGAGGAACCTTTTATGGCTGTATGAAAAATAAAAGTATTAACTCAAGGGATGATGCAAGGGATAATAGCCACTGTCGTTCTGAGTAGGGAACTTATTCACCTGTTAACTCAGAAAAGGGTGCAGAGCAGTCAAATCCAGAAAACCTGATTTACTTAATTGTCTTCAGAACCACCAACCTCCTCATTTTTATTTGAGAATGAATACAACTTGAGTATGTTTTGAAGACAAACAAAATAGGAACCTGGAATATGTCAACAAAGTACTGAAGGTCTTCATGAAGGTTTATTTCCAATCTTACGGGAAAACCAGTACCAAAACACGTGGAAAAATTCCAGTCTGTTTTCCAAAGTGATTTAACACTACAGCACATTGCTGACTGGCCAGAACATTTTCCCTAGTTTAAATTTATACGTATTAAGTCATATTTTTATAAGTACTGAAAAATTAATGTATTCAAAGGAATTCAGAGTTGATTATACAGAAATTCAAAAACATTCCTTTTATTCTATTTCATGAACTTAAAATTTCATAGTACATACCAAGAGTTAGATGATTGCAGTTTACTTGTGAATATTGTACATTTTGATATTGCATTTTTATCAGCATATTATCATAAACTATGTAGACATAAATAATAAATATTTCTATAACATCAAGTGCTTATCTGTGAGAGAATATATACCAAGTGTTTTACACAGATGATTTCATTTGATTTTCATAAGACTTGGGACTGACATTATTTTAATCATCACTCATGGATAAGTAAAGGTAATTTTCCAAAATTAAATGGTCAACCCTGTATCAGATATAATCAGCTTAACTCTAAAGCCAAAATCATTAATAAGTCTACCATCAATTTTTCTTCCCTTCAGTCACCACAGAATATTTACTTTCACATATGAAACAATTTCATTCATTAAATATGCAATGATAAAATTCCTCTTTTTGAGAGGCTCAGTGTGAACAAGTTTAATACATTAACATGTTCATATTAACAAGGAGATTAACACAGGGACCCACAACTGGTTAACATGCACAGAATAAGAGACCTAAGTGTTCAGCCCTAACTGGGACACCTATATCACACTCCCTGCTCCCAAGGCTCAAGGACGATTATGGAAAAAGGGGTTAGAATGATTGTAAGATCTAGAAGTGATGGATACGTACAAGGAAACTGAATTCTTCAGACACAACATGGTTGTTGTACATATGAACCCACAGCTCTTACAACAGCATTCATGAAACTTGTGCAAAACCCCAGACATACAGGGGTCCAGCGTAAATGGGGAGGGTGAACAGGAAGCCCCAGCCATAGCTGAGGAACTATAAGTAACTGATAGCTTCTCAGAGGGGGAGGTCAGTTGTCTTTATTAGTGTAATGCTGAGTTAACTGACCATCATCTCTGTGATGGACCCATACCCAAGAGAAGTTAAGGACACACATTGGACTTGATAAGCCTTAAAAAAATTAATAGAGGGCATGAAGTAAGGAAGGGTAGAGAGGTGAAGGTGGTTCTAAAGGTGACAGGGGTGGGGGGGTCTGATTTTCAGATTTATTACTTTTTTTGGTTTGGTGGGGTTTCTGTGAAAGAATCTAGGTTGTGTTAACTTTGAATTTGCATGAGTGAAAAATAAATTAAGAATATTTATTATTCATTTGTTTAATTATTTTGGAGTGTATGAGTATTTTACTTGCATGTACTTAAGTGCACATGCCATACGGTGCCTGTGGAGCTAAAGAAGGTATCAGATCTCCTAGAGCTGGAGTTAAGGATGTTTGCTAGTCACCATGTGAGTACTGAGAACTGAACCTATGTCCTCTGCAAGAGCAGCACATGCTTTCAACTGCTGAGCCAATTCTCCAGCCCCAAATATTCTGAAAGCTATAAAATTCATCTAGCACTATTGTGTCCAGTTTTCAGGGCTAATCTAAATAAGTAATTTATAAGATGAATGTAGGATTTCACCAGGTATGATAACTTGGTTCATGAAAGGTTAGTTTTGGTGGAGCTCTAAGAAGCCTCACCAGCATGACCAGCATTCTATCTCATTTCTTTCTATCTGTCAAAAATACCACACAATCAGATATTATCTATTCAAAACAGTAAATTAGAACTCCTAGGAGACATAGACTTCTTCCTTCAAGAATAATGGCTAATTAACAAAAAAAATCTTCCCTGTATTTCAATAAGTAATCAAGAAATTCCGTTGAACTCAGAAGAGGTTGTAAGAATGAGGTCTGATAAGATTGAGGTCTACTGTTCATTTTCCCAGTTCTATGCTGGGTTATTGTCTGGGAGTCTCTTGGGCCACCCTGACCAACAACTCAAAGGAAGGTCTCTCCTGTCTGGCATTGTTTCTTGTTATGTAGCCTTTAGCTACACACATGGACTCTTAAAGAATTAAACTGATCAATTTAATCTTTGGTTATACTTTCCTTTTGGGTGTTTAAGACCATATACTTGGCCCAAATAAACAAGTTTATTTTTACTCATAAGGTCATTTGAGAATCTGTTCCTCAGCGTCACATGGGCTTGGAAGGACCTCCTGGCTCCTTTTTTTTTTTTTTTTTAACCAGTTCCATCTATGTGAAGATAAGTCAAAGGTCATGCTTGATGGGGAATGGCTTCATGTAGAAGCATGTAGGAAATGTTTCCTTTGTGTTGACCCTCCTCTTCATAGACTGGGCACTAGTTCAAGTCCATCTGGTGGGGACTCCGTGGCCTCCTTGAACAGGAGGACAGATAACTCACCACAGTTAGAGGACATTTTGAGAGATGCTCCATAGTTCCCTGGAACTCAGTTGACCTTGGAGGGAAAGGAGCAAAAACTGTCCTTTAAGTCCCTCTGACCAGATTAGTATAAACTTCAATGTATGGCTGTTAAACACGCAAGAAAGTTAGTTCCACCAGCCTGGTACTTTTAATTACCATGTGTTATGTTGATAAAGCTTGGGCAAAAATCAAACAGTCTCAGAAAAACCTTGACTAGACATATATTTTATTCCTTGAGCTATTTGTATGTATAATTTGTCAGTAGGTTGTTGGACTAATATGGTTCCCTCTTTTTTTTTGTTTTTTTTTTTTTAACTAGTTAGGCATTATTTATCTCTCTCATTGTCTAACCATTCCACCATGCTTTCCTTATTCAAAGTGCCCCCATTTTCCCCATTTCTCCCTTAATAATACCCTTCTCCTATTGTCTCACCTCTCTTGAGTGCCTTCTTTTCCTTTATCCCCAAGGTTTCTTGTATAACACTCCATACCCCCCCCATTAAAATAACTCCATTTTTACCCATAGGAAACACCTGTTTCCTACTGTTCTTCCCATTCAGGCTTTTTCTTTTCCTTTACCTCCCTAGTTCCTTTTCATTATCCAGGTTCTTATAGTTATGTCTGGGTACATACTCAGTTATAAGGATTTGGTGCTGGGATCCACATATGAGAGAGAACAGACATTGCTTGTTTTTCTGAGTCTGTGTTACTTCACTTAGTATAACAGTTTCTAGATCCATTCATTTGCCTGCAAATTTCATGACTTCATCTTTCTTTACTGCTGAGTAGAACTCCATTGTATAAATGAACCACATTTTCATTATCCACTCATCAATTGAGGGACACCTAGGTTGCTTCCATCTCTTAGCTATTGTGAAAAGAGGAGCAACAAACATGGATGTACAAGTGCCTCTGCAATAGGATGAGTTCTTTGGGTATATACCAAGGAGTGGTATAACTAGGTCAAATGGTAGGTTC
>NW_008334005.1:2626913-2633708 GCF_000622305.1 Nannospalax galili
CAGCAGTGAATGAGTGTTCCCCTTTCCCCACATCCTTTCCAACATTTGGTATCATTTGTTCTCTTGATCTCAGCCAGTCTGACTGGGGTAAGATGAAATCTTAAAGTGGCTTTAATTTGCATTTCCCTAATTACTAATGATGTTTAACACCTTTTAAGATGCTTCTTAGACATCTTTATTTCTTCTTTTGGGAACTCTCTATTCAGATCCTTAGTCTATCTTTTAATTGGGTTGCTTCCTTTCTTGATTCTTTGGGAAAGTTGGCAAGTGATTGCTGCTGGATAAGGAAGAGCTGCTCTTCCTAAAACAAGGAATTCTAGATGGGCTGACTAGACACAGCAGATGACTTGCACTGGGGAATGGCTGGGAGCACTGACAACACCTTGGACAGTAATAGGGCTGACAGAGTATATGGGCTCCAGTGGCGGGGGCGGCTGTGGTAGGATGTCATATGGGATGCGGGTATGTAGATGAATAAGATTGTTTGGGATGTTCTATATGAAATACACACAAATAAATCAATAAATTAAAAAATGACATATTTGAGGAAGAAGCATAAAAATTTGCTTCATGTTAATTAGTAGATATGAAAAACATTATCATTGAAATCTACCTGATGAATTTATATCCATGCTCAGATGCCAAGGATCTCAGAAAGTAACCAACTATGACTAGTACTAATCAGATATACAGAGATTACAGAGATTACAGTTGCATGTGCAAACATCTAAGTGTTAGTTGCATTAAAATGACTTTTTCTGTATGAAACAGTATATTCTAAAATGAAATGGATATCTTTTTTATAGTTTAAAACCTCATTCAATTTTATGTCTTAGAGGGTTTATACTGAGTACAGTAATATACAACTCTATTAATTCAACACTGTGAACCTAAAATTACAGCCAATTTTGAAAGCGATGCATCTTTGCTCTGGAAACTGTTACTCTGTCAATGGTGTTGTAATGAAATGCTTCTACCAATTATGTGGTTAAAAAAAAGAATGAGGTCCGATGTCAGAGAGCTCTAAGCAAGTTAGGAGCTATGAACAACTGTTTCCCAATGTTTTCAGCTACTCTGTTTCTTTTCTAGCCCTCCTACAAAATCCTAAGTAGGAAGCCTGTGATTGTGAGCAGTACATTGGTAACAGAACTGTAATTTGACAGAAGACAGAACAATTGTCCAAAAATGAGTTGCAGTTATTGAAGGGATCAATTTGTTGTCATGGAGATCAGTGAAATTTCATCTCCTCGTCTCCAAATTTGGGTTTTTATTTGTTTCTTTGTCTCCATTTTTGGTGCCTAAAAGTAAACAAATTCACTTTGGGGTTTGAAGCCTATTAGTTCTAACCCTTGACTTTATTAAATTTTGGTAGAAAGGAAAATAAAATGAGATTGGTCAGAGGGCCCTCTAAAAAGATGAAGGAGTAAATAACACAAAGAGTTGAGAAAGTTCCATGAAAACAGTGAAACGCCACACTGGTGTGTGACTGAGCCTATCAGAGATGGTCACAGCTTTTTAAAATTTTGGGGATTAATATATTAGAAGTAAAATCAGTCTAGCAGCTATAATTATCCTGTTGATTATCCAATTATTTAAACTAGGTAATTTGTAAATCAGATTGAGAAATAAAGCTTTCTTTCAGGGCTGGGCTTACTCTGTCATTCGTAGCTTACATCAAGCAGTTCTGCCTGGCAGTTCTTGGAAACATGTTCACTAATTCTGCAGGAAAAGGACTGCAATTATGTGAGTATGGGAGAAACCTCTTTATTTCTCACACAAAAAGAGGAAACAGTAAGCACACCTCCTCTTTACCATTTAAGTTATTGTTAGAAATAAGTACATTTTTTTGTCTTCTTAGCAAATGTAATATTCACTCTAGGAGCTAGATGTTTTGTACAGCACAAAAGTCCATATCATTTAGAGGCCAATCATTAAGAGCAGAGTAGATGTGGCTCCCACCCCTCAAGACTGGTGAACCACAGGGAAGATGACCTCGCTCTAATCCATTATCTCCAACATTGCCCTTAATGCAACAAAAGCAAAGAGGAAAAACTAATGTCTTTTTCATGGATAAAATATTGCTTGATGCATCATTCTAATTCTTTCTGTTTTCCCATTTACATTACATATTACATTCCAAAGACAAGCTGGAATGGCAGGGACATTGTATTCCAAAGTAATGCTAATGTATTTGCAATCAAGAGAGAAAGAAAAGAAAAGAAACATGATTTTTTTCATTATAATTACAGAAGTACATGTTGGTATTCTCGAATTGGAATGCACATTGTGGAATGGATGAAATAAAATGCATTCCCTTTCATCATCGCCATCAAAGTACACAGAGCTAAGAAATTTCCCATTAGATGAAAGATTAGCAGTGACACTGATTTCACTGTTTACATGATTAAGTGCCCTTGTGTGGTCTAATGTATGTTGGGAGATGTCTCAGTCTCAGAAGGTGAGACACGGAGAATACAAAGGAACAGGGAAGAAGAAGATAAAAGCTTGCCTGTGGCAAAACATTTCATAGGAAAAGAAACATCTGGTAGTAACTATTAGATTTATAAAATTGGAATATATCCCTACCTACGTTGTAAAACTTCAGAGAAAAACACTTACTCAAAAGGAAAGTGCCTTCAAATTTTTAATGCAAATATATTCTCTACATGAACATGAAACAATTATCAGTAATTCTTAAACAACTTAAAAGTGTATTTTGTGCATCGGAGACAGCAAGCAAAATGGAATACTGTATTAATATTCTATTGTCTCTTTAAAATTAGCACAAATTAAGTACCATAATACATTGCAGATTAATTCTGTTACTTTCCTGTTAAATCATGGGCCTGCTTCTTTAAAACACACACAGCCTGAAGAAATCAGCCACACACTTTGTAGATCTCCCTACTTGTGTTTCCCTAAGAAAGAGTTGAAAAACTCTTGTGTGCTGAGGTTTTATACCTTCTAAGTTATGGCCCTTCCCAGTGCATGGCTTCTTCTTGCTTTGTCCTGTAGGCTATCCCTGACTAAATCACATGATGTGGAACCTCCCAGTACCCCCGAAAGCATATAAAAGTCACATATTTTCCTTTGTTCAAGGTATTTCTCTTAAAGCTTACTACATATGACTCACCACCCCACCCTGTCCATCAAAATGATCTCTCTTGCTTTAAAGTTACACTGTCTTTCTTAATGAAGTTTCTCTTGGGTGTATTAGTTTCTTTTCTGTCACTGTGATAAAACACCATGACCAAGGCAATGTATAAAAAGAAAATTTCACTGGGGCTCATGGTTCCAGAAAAATTAAGTCCATTACAGCAGGCAAGACAAAGCATAAGGCAGCAGGAGCAGAAAGCTCAGCACTAACATCTTCAAGCAGGCACAGGAATCAAAGAAGGACAAAGGGGGGGGGGCAAAGCTATGAATGCTCAAAAACTCCTCAGTATTGGTGCTTCCAACAGGACTACCAGACCCTCTACTCTAAAGTCCTAATCCTCCTGTCCAGTGTGCTACCAGCTCTTCCTTCTAGGTCTGTGACTTCCTCAACTTTTTCTTTTACAAAGAGGGAAGCACATGCTTATGCCTGTCTTCTTACAAGCCTGTTTATTTCCTTTGAAATGCCAGTTGTCTGAAAGTCTCCGTTCATTTCTTCCTTTCTCTGCTGTTTTCTTTCTAAGCTGTAGTATTTCTGCTGATTTAACATTTTTAAACCCCTCTGACGTTCTGAGTGTTTGTCTCAGGGATACACTCCATCAGATGAAAGGTTCCTCTGTAGACCTTTCTAGTCCTTCTGTTAAGCTGGTTGAGAAGATCCATTCATTAGTCAAGCCGATACTCACTTCAGCACTTCCCCTGTGGCTGAAACTTGAACTTTTGTATTCATTCTAAGCAGTAGAAAAAAATTCTCTTTATCTTTAGAGTATCCATTCCTGATTGTGAATTAGTTACTTTTCTGTTGCTGTTATAAAACACCATGGCCAAAAGCAATTTCTGGTGGAGAGACTTTTTCTAGCTCAGGGTTCCAGAGGGAGAGTCTCTTACAGTGAGGGGGTACTACAGCAGGAGCTGGAAGCCAAGAGTTTACTCCTTGAACACAAACATGAAACAGAGAGAGAAAATGGGGTTGGGCAAGGTTATAAACTCTGAAAACCTGCCCAATGACATGTTTCCTCCAGCAATGCTGTACCTCCTAAAGCTCCTTAAAAAGCACAACCGCTCTCTCCTACCACAGGCCTCTCTCTGGGGTAAGTCCATTGTGCCCTCTGCACCTTCACTCCCCCAGCCTCATTCACCCTCCCATCTCCCTCTCCTTCTCTCCTCCTAGTTTGGGTACTGCCCCATTCCTTGTTTTGGAGCCTCAGACAGCTGGGGAACAAATACTGCTTCCTGATCCTTTTCATTCAGACCAATGTAGTGGCTTCTCTGGGCCCCAGGAGTACTGCTTCTGGGCTTGGCCCTACCCTCACCTCCATCTGCTTCCCAGGGTTGCAACACCCACCCAGGGTCTTTCTGGGACACAGAGGCTGACCTTTCCTCTTCCTGATCCTTTGCATCCAGACCAACCCAGCTCCTCAGTGCAGTCTCCAGGAGTCCTTGGGGCCTCTTCCTACCCATCTGCCTTTGCATCTCTGGGTGGGAAGGCCACAAGCTGACCTAGACCAACATCTTTCCTGGGCCAGACTCCCAGGCCAGTCTGACCCCCCAAATTCCTGAGGCCAAAATCATTCCTGGAGGGAACCAGACCTTAGGAGAAAGCCTGAAAACATCTGACCTTCATCTGAATTGAGCCTCAGTGGGAACTCCTGAAGACAAAAGCACTCCGGCCACTCCAACATAAAATCAAAAGAGAGAACCAGAAGCTTAGATGAACCAGCTTTTCATGCCGCAAAAGTAAACCATGAAAACACATAAAGTTCACAAAAAGAAGCAGACCTAAACTTGAAGGCCTGAGACTCACACAAGAATCAGAAACTACAAAACAAATTCACATGTCAAAAAAACAGAAAAAAAAAATAACAACATGAAAAACCAAAATAGCATATCCCCACCAAATACCAATAGTCCTCTAGAGGAGCACAATAAGAACCCCATAGAGATAATGCAGGATGTGAAATTCAAAAGAACAATTATAAACATGATAAAAGAATTCAATGAACTTAAAAGAACACACACACACACACAAAAGAACAATTATAAACATGATAAAAGAATTCAATGAACTTAAAAGAACACACACACACACACACAAAAGAAATCAAAGAACTCAAGGAATAGAGATAAACTTCTGAATGAATTCAGAAGAGTTAGAAATATTGAAGAATACTCAGGCTGAAATGAAGAAGGAATTGAAACACTCAGCAAGCCAATTAGAAATGAAAGGAAAAAGCCTCACCAACAGGATGAATGAAAGGAAAACAGAGTGTAAAGACTGGAAGATAAAGTGGAGGAAATAGACCACCCAAGCAAAGATTATGAAGAATTTAAGAAATCACAAGAATGGAATATGCAGGAATTGTGTGACACCATAAAAAGACCAAACTTATAAATCATAGGCATAGAGGAAGGAGAAGAATCCCAAGATAATGGCATGGACCAGATCTTCAACAGAATCGTGGAAGAAAATTTCCCAAAATTAAAGAAAGATATGCCCATACAAATACAAGAAGCATATAGAACACCAAACAGACAGGACCAGAAAAGAGACTCCACGGCACATCATAGTAAAAACACTACATGTACAAAACAAAGAGAAAATTCTGAAAGGTGCAAAAGACAAACAACAAGTCACATATAAAGGAAAACCCATTAGGATTAGAGCTGACTTTTCAGTGCAAACTAGGAAAGCCAGAAGAGCCTAGACCAAAGTATTCCCAGTGTTAAATGACCACAGATGCCAACCCAGATTACTATACCCAGCCAAAATGTCTATTATAGTTGAAGGGGAAAGAAATATCTTCCATAACATAAATAGGCTGAAGGAATTCATGTCCACAAAACCAGCCCTTCTTAGAGTACTGGAAGCAAACAAATAGCTGAAGAAAGGAAGGACTACACCCATGGGATTTCGGAAAGAAAGCCATTGAAGGTATAACTGTGGAAAAGTACCCCTATATCAAGAATGTAAATAGAAATAAAAATGTCAGGATTCAATACTCACATTTCATTAATAACTTTAAATATTAACAGACTGAACTCCCCAGTCAAAAGACACAGACTATGTGAATGGATTAAAAAATAAAACCCATCTTTTTGTTGTCTGGAAGAAACTCATCTCACTTTCAAGGACAGACACTATCTCAAAGTGAAAGGATAGAATAAAATATACCAAGCAAATGGCACTAGGGAAAAGTGGGCGCAGAAATTCTAATATCTGACAAAATAGACTTTAAAACTAATCAGAAGAGACAAAGAGGGCCACTTCATTTTGATCAAAGAAACAATGAATTAAGAAGCTATTACAATTATGAACATAAAACTCTGGTGCACCCAACTTCATCAAAACAATAATACAGGACATTAAGAGCCAAATTAATCCAAATTCATTAATAGTAGGGGACTTCAATAACCTACTGTCTCCATTAGATAGGTCAACTGGGCACAGAGTTAACAGAGAGACATCTGAATTAAACATTACCATATATCAAACGGACATAACAGACATCTACCAAGCATCCACCCTAGCACCAAAGGACATACTTTCTACTCAACACCACATGGAACCTTCTCCAAAATTGGCCATATACTGGGGCACAAAACAAACATCAACAAATACAAAAAGATTGAAATAATTCCATG
>NW_008334005.1:2633732-2634454 GCF_000622305.1 Nannospalax galili
TAAGGCTCAAAATCAACACCCGAAGAAGCCCTAATCACCACATGAACACATGGAGATTAAACAACACACTCCTGAATGATGAATGGGTCAAAAGAGAAATTAAGAAAGAAATAAAAGTATTCCTGGAATTAACTGAAAAATAAAATACAACACGACAAACTCCGGGACACGCTGAAAGAGGTCCTTAGAGAGAAGTTTAGACCTCTAAGTTCCTACATCAAAAGATCAGAAAGAACACCAATAAATGACTTAATATTGCAACTCAACAAACTTGAAAAGCAACAGCACACGAAACCCAACCGAGCAGACAAGAAGAAATAACATAAATCAGGGCAGAAATTAATGAAATTGAAACAAAACAAAAAAAATACAAAGAATCAACAATTCCAAGAGCTGGTTCTTTGAAAAGACAAGATTGACAGACCACTAGCCCAGTTAGCCACAAGAAAGAAAGAGCACCTCCAGATCAACAAAATCAGAGATGAAAGGGGAAACATCACAACAAACTGCAGAAATATAAAGAACATTATAAAGGAATGCTTTAAAAAGCTATATGCTACTAAATTTGAAAACCTAAAAGAAATGGGTGGATATCTAAAGGCATAGGAACCACCAAAATTAAACCAAGAAGAGATTAACAGTTTAAACAGACCCATAACACAAAAAGAAATTGAAACAGTAATACAAAACCTCCCGACTAAAAAAAGCCCAGGACCAGATGG
>NW_008334005.1:2634535-2649265 GCF_000622305.1 Nannospalax galili
AAAGAAACTTACAAACAACATACAAACACATATCAAAAAATATTCCACATGATCAAGTCAGCTTTATCCCAGAGATGCAGGGATGGTTCAATATACATGCCAATAAACATCATAAATCATATAAATGGGCTCAAAGACAAGAACCACATCGTCATCTCAATAGATGCAGAGAAGGCCTTTGACAAAATTCAACATGCATTTATATTCAAAGTCCTAGAGGGAATTGGAGTGGAGGGAACATACCTCAACATAATTAAAACCATGCATAACAAACCCACAGCCAACATCATTCTAAATGGAGAAAAAATGGAAATATTCCCATTGAAATCAGGAACCAGACAAGACTGTCCACTATCTCCAGTTCTCTTTAACATAGTACTTGAAACTCTTGCAAGAGCAATAAGACAAGAGAAGGAAATTAAAGGAGTAATAATTGGAAAAGAAGAGCTCAAATTATCCCTTTTTGCAGATGATATGATATTATATCTAACGGATGCCAAAAATTCCACCAGAAAACTCCTAGAAATTAACATGTTCAGTAAAGTGGCAGGACACAAAATTAACCTACAAAAGTCTATAGCTCACAATAGCTGCAAAAAAAAATTTAAATATCTCAGAATAAACCTGACCAAAGACATTAAAGAGCTCTACAATGAAAATTTTAAATGTTTAAACAAAGAAATTGAGGAAGATATCAGAAGATGAAAGGAACTCCCATGTTCATGGATTGGAGAATTAATATTGTGAAAATGACCATCCTACCAAAAGTTTTATATAGATTCAATGCAATGCCAATCAAAATCCCCATGACATTTCACAGAATTGGAAAAAAAAATATCCTGAGATTCATATGGAATTACAAAAGATAGCCAAAACAACCCTGAGCACTAAGAGCAATGCCGGGGGTATTACTATACCAGATTTCAAGCTCTATTACAGAGCTATAGTCATAAAAAAAACATGGTACCGGCACAAAAATAGACCCATAGATCAATGGAACAAAATCGAAGACCCAAATATTAGTAATTGCAATTTTAGCCAACTGATATTTGACAAAGGGGCCAAGAATGTTCACTGGAGGAAAGACACCATGTTCAGCAGATGGTGCTCGTAAAACTGGATCTGCATTTGTAGAAGAATGAAACTAAATCCCTGTATTTCACTCTGCAAAGCAGTCAGTTTCAAATGGCTCAAAGACCTCAATGTAAAGCCTGAAACTCTGAAACTCTTGGAAGAAAAATTTGGTGAAAAACCTACAAGATAAATGGATAGGAAAGGATTTATTAAACTGGACATCAATTGCTCAGGAAACAAGGGCAAGAATTAACAAATGGTACCTCCATAAACAAAAAAGCTTCTGTACATCAAAGGAGACAACCAAGGAAGCAAACAGAATTCTGTACATCAAAGGAGGCAACCAAGGAAGTGAACACCCACAGAATGGGAGAAAATCTTCACCAGCAACACATCTGACAGAGGTTTAATAACCAGAATATATAACGAACTAAAAAAACAGAACCAAGACAAGAAGAAACCCAATTAGAAGATGGGCTATGGAGCTGAACATAGAGTTCTCAAAAGAAGAAGTAAAGATGGTTATGAAACACATAAAAGATGTTCAACATCACTAATACTTAGGGAAATGCAAATTCAAACCACTTTAAGATTTCATCTTACCTCAGTCAGACTTGCTAAGATCAAGACAACAAATGATACCAAATGTTGGAAAGGATGTGGGGAAAAGGAAATACTCATCCAGCGATGATGGGGCTGCAAACTTGCTCAACCCCTATTGACAATAGTATGGAAAACTTTTAAAAAACTAAAAATTAACCACCATTTGACCCAGTTATATCACTCTTTGGCACATACCCAAAGTACTCATCCTATTGCAGAGACACTTGTAAATCCATGTTGTTGCTGCTCTTTTCACAATAGCTAAGAGATGGAAGCAACCTAAGTGTCCCTCAAATGGTGAGTAGATAATGAAAATGTGGCTCATTTATGCGATGGAGTTTTACTCAGCAGTAAAGAAAGATGAAATCATGAAATTTGCAGCTAAATGGATGGAACTAGAAACTGTTATACTAAATGAAGTAAAAGACTAAGAAAAAAAAAACAACGTATGTTCTCCCTCATATGTGGATCCTAGAACCAGACTCTGATAAATAAGTATGCAACCAGACATAACTACAGGAACCAGGATAATGGAAAGGAAACAGGGAGGTAAAGGAAAAGAAATAACCTGAAAGAGAAGAACAGTAGGACACAGGCCTTAATAAGTGAGATATGGACAAAAATTGGGTTAGTTTAAGGGAGGGGGGAGGGAAGCATATACAAGGAACTTAGAGGATAAAGGGAAAGAAGGAGCTCAATAGAGATAGGACTATAGGAGAAGGGTATTAGTAAGGGAGAAAGGGGGGAACTGGAGGCACCTTAAGTGGGAAAACCATGATGGAGGGGTGAGACAATGTGAGGAGATGATACAAGAGAGAAAAAATGCCTAGCTAGTCACAAAAACCAGAGGGAACCATATTATTTCTACAACCTACTGACAAATTATACATAGCAGATCAAGAAATATATGTCTAGGTAAGGCTTAACTGAGAACAACTGGTCTTTGCCCAAGATTTATCTACATGACACAGTAATTAAAATATCTGACTGGTAGAACTAACCTTCTTGGGTGTTTAACAGACATACTTTGAGGTCTATAATAATTTGGTCAGAGGCACATAAAGGACACTTTTTGCTCTTTGCCCTCCTAGGTCAACTAGTTCCAGGGGACTATGAGCATCTCTCAAAATGTCCTATAATGGTGGTGGGTCACCTGGCCTCTTGATCAAGGCGGCTGAGCAGACTCCAGCAGATGGACTTGAACCAGTGTCTAGTCTATAAAGAGGAGGGTCAACACAGAGGAATCGTTTCCTCCATGCTTCCAAGCAAAGCCAACCATGGTTAAACAGGTCCTTTGACTTATCTTCACATAGGCAGAACTGGTAAAACAAAGGAGCCAGGTACTCCTCCCAAGCCCATGTGACCTCTGCGGAATAGGTCCGCAGATGACCTTAAGAGTAAAAATAAATCAATTTATCTGGACCAACTGTATGGCTTTAAACACCCAAAAGGAAAGTATAACCAAAGATTAAAGGGGCCAATATAATTTCATAAGAGTCCATATGTATAGCTAAAGGCTACATAACAATCAACAATGCCAGACAGGCGATACCTTCTTTTGAGTTGTTGGCCAATGTGGCCAAAGTGACTCCCAGATAGTAACCCAACATAGAACTGGGACAATGAAGAGCAGACCCAATCTTTTCTAAAGGAATATTGAAAAGTGATTACTGCTAGATGAGGAAGAGCTGACCCTCCTAAAACAAAGATGTCTAGATATGCTGACTAGATTCACCAGAAAGGCAAGTAGTGGGGAACGGCTGGGGGAGCCGACAACACAGCAGACAGTAGCAGGGATATCAGAGTATAAGGTCTCTAGTCGGGGGAGGAAGGCTATGGGAGGGGGCCATCTGGAAAGTGGATGTATAGTCGAATGAGATGGTTTGGGACGTTCTGTATGATACACACACACACACACACACAAACACAAAGTCAACAAATTTTTAAAAATGTATTATATTTGAGGAAGGAGCATGGAAATTTACATCATGCTAATTAGTAGAGGTGATAAAAGTACCTTTGAAATCTACCCGATAATTTTATAGACATACACAGGCGCCAAGTATCCAAGTGCAACCTATTTTGACTAGTAATAATCAGATACACATAGATTAGAGATGCATGTGCCAACATCTCAGTGTTAGTAGCAAAAACAATGAGTCTTTCTGCAAGGAACAATATATGCTAAAATGAAATGGAGATCTTTTGTAAAGGTTAAAATCTCAACCAATTTTATGTCTTACAAAACTTATACTGAGTTCAATAATATATAACTGTATTAATTCAACTGTGAACCTAGAAACTTGCACCCACTTGTGAAAGAGATGTACTCTTGCTCTGGAGTGTGTTATGGAGTGTGTTACTGATTATGTTAAAGCTGTAGTGAAATGCTTCTTGTCATGTAGTTATTAAAAATAAAAAAAAAAGATTAAAAAAATAATTCTTCAAAGCATTAAAAATTTGCTCCTTAATAATTAGTAGATGTGAAAAACATTACCATTGAAATCTACGTGATGACTTTATATCCATGCTCAGATGCCAAGGAGCTCAGAAAGTAACTTACTGTGACTAGTAATAATCAGATATATAAAGATTAGAAATGCATGTACAAATATCTTAATGTCAATTGCATTAAAAATGAATTTTCTGTATGAAACTGTGTATTTTAATAATGAAATGGAGATCTTTTTTAAAGGTTAAAACTTCATTTAATTTTATGCCTTATAGGGCTTATGCCGAGTACAATATTGTGTAACTGTAATAATTCAACTATAAACCTAAAAATTTACAGCCAATTTTTAAAGAGATGCATCTTAGCTCAGAAAATTGTCATTGAATATGCCAATGCTGTTGTATGAAATGCTTCTTCTAAGTATGTGGTTATTAAATAAATAATTTTAAAAAAGCACTACAAACTGGTTACCAAGTGCTCACATACTTGAAACTATTGGGGCTTTTCTCACTCAAATCACCAAAGATAGCTCTCAGTCTTACTGCAGTTTATCATCTAGTTAGCCTGAGAGTTTCCCTAAACAAATCATGAGTCTTTTTGCTTAAAATTTTATCTCTTTCTTCTTACAATATACTATAACTAGGAGGAAGAAACCAAATTGCATCTGCAACAATTTGCTTCTAAAATATCTCAGCTAGTAGTTGAGTTCTTTACAAATGTTACTTTCTATCCCACTGTAGGAGGATTCAGCAATGTCCGCTAGGCCTGTTAGATAACAAGATCTCCTCACCAACTTTTTCCAGTAGCATTCTATCTACCATCCTTCTGAAATCATTATTTAAATAAATCTCTGAACATTTACGGCTACTTAGACATTCTCTAAAATGGCATAGATTTTCCCTTCCCAGGCTCCTCACTTCCCCTGAACCCTTCCCAGATTAACTATATTAATTATAATTCCTACCAATGTTTTGAGGAAATCTTGATATTTTTGTCATTATCATAAAGTTTCTTTTGCTCATTTACAATTTCTGACCATTTCACATAATAGGCTATCATAGTTAGAGGCTTAAAACAACATACTTTTATACTCGCCCAATTCTGGAAGGTAGATTCCTACCATTAAGGTACTAGCAAGACTAACTTCTTTCCAGAGGCTTCATCCATGTCTTTTCCAATTTCTGGTATCTGACAGCATTCCTTGGCTTGTAGCACCTTAAAATCCTCATGATGAGCTCTTTCTTCTGTTGTCACGCACCCTTCCCATTAATCTCTTGTCTCTTTCTTGTAATAATAATTTCAATTACATTTAGAATCTTTTTGGATAACCAAGTTTACTTTTTCAGTGTCAGAATCTGTAATTATATCTCCAAAGACACTTTTCCATATCAAGTTAACATATGCACGTGTTCTGTGAATTAGAATTCAAATATCCTAAGAATAGGGTATGTATCAACCTCAGGAAGAGAGCCAATAAGTGGTTCATTGCAAAATATTTACATTTAGGCCAGGTCTGGTGGTGCACGCCCTTAATCCCAGCACTTGGGAGGCAGAGGCAGCTGGATCTCTATGATTTCAAGGCCAGCTAGGGCTACAGGGAGACCCTGTCTCAAAAAGACCAAAATAATCATATTTGTATGAATTCATTCATTCATCAATTATTCATTTTTCATTATGAATCCTTCTTAGTTTGTTCTGCATTTGGTGCTACAGATAAGAAAGAAAAGAAAGACATTCTCCCTCTCTCTCTCTCTCACTCTCTGTATGTGTCTACTTATTTGCATGAGGGTGCAGGTGACCATGTCTATGCTCACATATGCCAATACAGGAATCCAGGTATTGTCCTCAGTCGTTGTCCAATGTATTGTCTTGAGACAAGATCTCTCATTGAACTAGCCATTTCTGTTAGGTTGACTGGTCAGGGAGCTTTCAGGATCTATCTGTCTCTTCATTGCCTCCACCCCCAAATACTGAGGTCCTCCTGCTTGCAGAGGAAATACTCTTACTTATTTATTTGTCTTCCCAGTCCAAAACATTTGTTGGCCCAAGTAACTTAGTGTCCTATACGGAAAAAGACAGAAAGATAGAAATTAATTTCATTGCATAAATGAGAAAATACTTCATTCACACAGAGGGAGAAAATGGACCAGGAATAACTTTTTTTACACTGAATTATTTACATGTATTAATTCATTATGCAATAACTCTGGGAGATAATAGCAAGCCATATCTAGGACTTATAGTCTTATCTAAAATTCTGTAAAGATTCTGTTGGAAAACAGAAGTTGGTCCTAAAATATTGGTTCACATATCTTTAGAATACTTTTTTTCTGATAAGATCCTATGCTTCTTTTTTTCATGTACTCTTTCTTCTTTTATTTATTTATTTATTTTTTGGTGGGCTTTTGGTTACTCTAATATTCCCCCCTCTGAAGAGGTAACCCTAAAATCTTTTAAGGATTAGATAAAAGCTCCCAAATACTTTCAACATTTTTGGCCTTTGGAATGGAGTATTTTGCAAAGAAGCCCAAGGACATTGTGACTTTTAGCCAAGAAACTGGCTACTTTTCTTTGGGGTCTTTTTTCCCTAGCTACCTAGCCAATTCCGACCTCCTATTGTTATCATACCATCCTCTGAAAAGGTTACCCAACTTGCAGATAGGGAATCAGGATGCAGTTAGCCAATTCCTACCTCCTATTCTTATCATACCATCCTCTGAAAAGGTTACCCAACTTGCAGATAGGGAATCAGGTTGTAGACTGCTTTGGCTTCTTCTATGCTGAATAAGGACACAGGGTGAGGCAATTGGAGAACCCCTTCACTGAGTCTAAAAGACTCCTAAATTGCATAACTCTTATCTGTAGGGAGAAAAGAAAGTCCTTGACTGGTAAATAGGAGATGTGATGTGAAGGAGAAGTAAAGGCGAGAGTAATTAGCATTACAAGTTCTAGACAGGTAACTAGAAAAAAGTCAGCTAACGGCAATTTTCAAATGTTCATATGAGTCTAGTGGAATTTCTTTACAAGGGTTTCCAAAACCATTCCTCTATTGGGTTCCTCCTCATTTTACTTTTGTCTTCCAAGGCTGGACTTGAGAGTGATGGATTCAGGATTTGCTTTCAGGTATTTTGATAGCTATTGGTGTGGTTAAAATCAATGTCAGTTCCCTTTCAAAGGCTTCCAGATAACTGACAGGTTCCTGAGGTCTATGCATGACTTGAGGGTATACATACTGGAAAGCTCTTACCCGGCATGGGTCATGCCTTCCCTTCTTATTCTTCGCCAGATTATATACTTTAGACCTCCCCAAATCCATGAGACCATGTGTGATTAGGGCCAAATTACATACGGTTGCCTGGGAAGAGTGGCTGGATACTCTGGTGAGGGTCCAATGACCCCGCTTGGCCCTCCTTTAATGAATGAGTACAACTCTCAACAAGCCTAATTGTGAGGATGTTTAGCGATCAGGCACAGCTGAAGTCATGATGATGGTAGTTATTCATGCAGAAGAGACTGTTGTACAGCATCATATTAAAAGGACATGGAGCCAGGTGTGGTGGCTCATGCCTTTAATCCCAGCACTTGGGAGGCAGAGTCAGGTGGATCTCTGTGAGTTCAAGGCCAGCCTGGTCTACATAGTGAGTTCCAGGACAGCTGGAGCTACAGGGAGACCCTGTCTCAAAAAGACCAAAAAAGAAACAAACATACAAACAAAAAAAGGACATGGAATTTAAAAGGATTTGGTGCTAGGATCCACATATGAGGGAGAACACATGCCCATTTTTTTTTTTCTGAGTCTGTGTCACTTCACTTAGGTGTAGGAAAGGACTTTCTAAACCGGACTCCAATTGCTCAGGAAAAAAGGGCAAGAATTAAGAAATGGGACCTCATTAAACTAAAAAGCTTCTGTACATCAGGGGAGGCAACCAGGGAAGCGAATAGAAAACCCTCAGAATGGGAGAAAATCTTCACCAGGGACGCATCCGACAAAGCTTTAATATCCAGAATATATAATGAACTCAAAAAAACAGAGAATCAAGACAAGAAGTAACTCAATTAAAAGATGGACTAAGGAGCTGAACAGAGAGTTCTCAAAAGAAGAAGTAAAGATGACTATGAAGCATCTTAAAGATGTTCAACATCACTAATAATTAGGGAAGTGAAAATTAAAACCACTTTAAGATTTCATCTTACCCCAGTCAGACTGGCTAAGATCAAGAGAACAAATGATACGAAATGTTGGAGAGGATGTGGGGAACGGGGAACATTAATCAACTGCTGGTGGGGCTGCAAATTGGTTCAACCCCTATGGAAAGCAGTGTGGAGACCTCTTTATAAAACTACAAATAACCTACCATTTGACCCAGTTATACCACTCCTTGGCATATACCCAAAGAACTCATCCTATTGCAGAGACACTGTATGTACATCCATGTTTGTTGCTGCTCTTTTCACAAAAGCTAAGAGATGGGAGAAACCTAAGTGTCTCTCAGTTGATGAGTGGATAATGAAAATGTGGTTCGTTTATACGATGGAGTTTTACTCAGCAGTAAAGAAAGATGAAATCATGAAATTTGCAGGTAAATGGATGGAACTAGAAACTGTTATACTAAGTGAAGTAACACAGACTCACCAAGTCAAACTTTTTTAAATGTATAGACTGGGCCGGGCATGGTGGTGCACAACTTTAGTCCCAGCACTTGGGAGGCAGAGGCAGCGGATTTTTGTGAGTTCTAAGCCATCCTGGACTCCATAGTGAGTTCCAGGAGAGCTGGGTCTGCAGGGAGACCCAGTCTCAAAAAGGCAAACAAACAAACAACAACAAAAAAAACAACAGAATGACAGATGGATGGACATAAAGAGAGATGTACATCATGACATCTAGAGCACTGAAGCCATGAATCCTGGTTTGGCCTGAGTATAGGTCCCTATAAAAGCTTAGAAAAATTCCTCAGGATGCTAAGGATGTCAGGAAGCTACTATGCTTCTCTCCCCTCTCTGGTAGCATTTCTGAGGACTCCCACTGAGAGCCATCTTTAAGCATGGTTGGACTTGGCAAGTAAGAGAGAAAATAACTCAGGAGTCAAGATGGCAGCAGCTTGGCCATTGATGCCAGAGCAATGGTAACAGTGGTAGCTCTCAGCTCATGAGAAATTCAAGCTGTCAAATAACTGTTGCCCTGGTTTGCTACATGAACGCCAAAATGTTCTTTTGTGGAGAGAAAATGGCAGAATAAGGTATGACCCCATGGCCTTGGGGCCCGGGGCATCCTGGCTCCCAAAAGACTGCATGGGTGTGCTAGACATGTGAGTAACCTTATCACACAGGGTGAATATTTTCCTGACCTAAGTGCTACTGTATTGATGTTAAAATTCTGAACTCAGGACTTAGCAAGTAAGAAAAAACATAACTGGGGAGCCAAAATGGCCATGATCATTTGAAAAATGGCAGCAACAGAAGAGTTTGGCGTGGAGAGGTGTTGGCTGGACTGGTTGTGGGAAGAAGACCTTAAAACTTGACTCCCATAGGATGTTTTGTCTCTTGTTCCCCCAACCTCAGAGGAAAAGGTGAAAATAGCAGACCCCTCTGAAAAAGCCAGCTGAGTCCTTGACCATGAAAAGGAAGACAATCTGTCTCCTTGAGTAAAACTGAAAAACATTTTTCTACAGAATTTATATAATCTCTAGTGAGAAATTTAAGTCAGCAAGTCACTGTTGCCTCTGTTTGCTGCAAGGGGACAAAATGTTCTTCCTTAAACACAAGTAAAACCATGTGTACATAAATATGGAGACAAAAAAATAGGAATCAGTGTAATTGATATTATGGCCCCTCTTGCGAGCCTGGAACTGTGCTTTCCTCCTGAGAGGCAGAAGTGTGGTCCCATCCTGTGAACTGGAGCTGAAATACCCTCCTATGTGCTGGAATTGTGGTCTCCTCCTGTGAGCTGAACCTGCAGTTCCCTCTTGAGAACCTAGACCTGCGGACCTCTTCCATGAGCTATAGCTATAGCCTTTTCCCATAAACCTAAAACTGTGGTCTCCTCTGTAAACCTGAACTGTAGTTACCTCCTGTGAGTTGGATCTGTGGTCCCTTCCCATAGTCCTGTAGCTCTGGTCTCCTATGAGCTGGAGTTGTGGTCTCTTCCATGAGCTTTGGTCCCCAATTGTGAGCCACAGTTCCACATCTGTCTGGTGGTAGTCTGATGGTGGATCATTCTCAGAGTGGCTGCATTCCCCATAACTCCATCCCCCAAGTTCCCAGGTCCTGCAAGGTAGTGGCTCTCTGTTGGACCTATGCTGGGGAGAGGGGAGGTTTCTATCATTTGAAGTTTCTTGTCTTGCAAGAACCAATTATTAAGAATGGACTCTCCACCTCTCTTATGGTCAGCTAGGGTCTTGACTCCACATGTGATCCTAGGCAGCCGGGTCTGGATCTCGGACTTTTCCCCTTCCCAAGCACCAGGAGATTTTAATCTCTTTTCTGTTACTCTTCTACAGTCCCAGTGTCCCTTTGTCTGTGTCCTACAGAAAATACAAATCATCTAATTGAACTTCTAGAGATAATATAAACATAGATACTACAAAGTGTTTGAAAATAGTAAATAATATACAACTATGTTTTTGCTCTAATTATATTTATACACACATTGTTCTCTCCATTAAAGATTTGATGGTTCTTTAAAAATAAAACATGCTGTGACCCCTTTTAGTTTTTCTTATTCATTTTTATCATGTCCTAAAATTATTTTATTTTTATTTTTGGCATGCCCAATTAAAATGCACATATGCAAGTTTATAAATGTGTTTTGACAATATATTAAAAGGCCTAAAAAACACATACTGCCTTTTAAACTTGAAAATTTTTATTAAAATTATTGGAAAACAAAAATCAAAGGCAAACAGAGACCATTTGCAATGAAACTGCATGATACAATGTCCTCTTTAACACCAATATATTAGCACACAGGAACAAGTTGCCAATAGATGAAAGAACTGAATGTTACTGCTACAGGATCTGGTAAAAAGCAAGAGATACTTCACCAATCAGAAACAGAGAACACAAAGTAGCTAAGGTGAGCTGAGAAGGCATTAAGTGGACTGTCCCTTGAAAACTCTTATACATCTACCCAAATTCCATTATATAATAGAAGCCCTCTTAAGAAGTACTTGGTGAATTATGACTCAGGGTTATGGCTTTTGCCACTAAGCCTGTCTCCCTGAGTTTGAGCATGGGAAGTCCCAAGGTCAAAGAATAGAACCTACTCCTACAAGGTGTCCTCTGACCTCTATGAGCCCACCATAGCATGTGCACGCCATACACAGATACACACACACATGCACACAAAAAGAGTAAATTAAAGTATCATAAAAATTAAAAAAACGAAGCACTTACACAAGTATCAAATCTAATCACGACATAACAGCTGAGTCAAAGACTAAATGAATCAAGAAAAGAAAATCCTCAAAATCACAAACCCTACAAAATACATCACTATATGCACTCTGTATTTTAAAACACTGACACACACAGATAGATTTAAAAAAAAAAAAAAAAAGATTTATAACATGAAACGTGCTACCTAACCCAAGACCTGCCCTAAAAGTTCAGAAAAACTGATCCTAAAGTAAATGAGCAATATCTAAATATCAGAGTATAATACAATAAAAGTGCCACAGTTTACAAGGGCTATACTCTTGGATATACTTAGCTACTAGTTATTCTCTGAAGCATCTTTCCCCAATATCCAAATGATTTCCTTTATTATAAAAATAAAAAGTATTCACTCCCATAAATGATATCAGCCCTAAGCTCCTATTCTTACCTTTTAATAAGCATTTTATTTAAATCTCAGAAGGTGATTATTTATTTTGGGTTCAAGTACATTGAATTCTATGACATTTATATAGAATCTGTTTTTCCTCTTCAAAAGGAACTTACTATCCAAGCATATGGATGTGTATGTTAATGCAAAATAGTATAAATAAAAGAACTAAGGATTTAGTCTCAGAACATAGTGAATGAAATGTATTTTTAAAACTACTCAGAAGAGATAGTGAATTTAATATGTCTATGTAAAGGAAATGGTGGAGGAAGCAGTATTTAAGGAGCAGAATAGAAAACGCACCAAGAAAACAGTCTAATCCGATATGCATTGCCTATAAAGAACATGAAAACATAAACAGTGACTATAATTTCAGTGTGAGGGGTTTCAAATTTTCCATGACAAACGGCTTGTCAAACTCACTTCCTAAGAAATGACTAAAAGCATATCATTACTTTAAAAAGGTTTTATTAAATTTTATAGCTTATATTTTGGATACAATTCAGCCCAGTTTAGGTAGATTGTTACGAATTGGATAAAATCACTCTCAATATATTAAATATAAAGCTCTAGGGAAATGTCAGGTTAAAGAAAAATTTTGTCTGTGATAGTGTCAAATATATTTGTTGCCAAAGAAATACTCAGGATAGATGTTAAAACCAAGTGATGATAGGAAATGAAACCTACAATGCAAATTATGCATTGAGCTGGATGTAACTGAGCATGACAGACATTCAAAAGCGATTCAAGAACTCAGTACAGAAAATGAATTTCTTACTTTTGTATTTCCCATGTTATTGAATATTTTTGCAAAAATACTCCTAGGATTTCTGTAAAAACTGTGAACAAAGACAAACACAACTTTCAAAGTCTCCGTCTCGTGTAAACATTTTCTGCTATATTCCAAAAGAAGTTTACAAAACAGATGCACAAGATAAATGGAATCTGATTTCTGCAGTTCACATGCTAGCAATTTGCATTTGTGGCAACTATGAAATTTCTCATTGTTCTACCCGCCACATTTTAACATATCAGGCCTTTTATTACAACCAGAACTTTGGGCTCATGCTTTCCTTTATCCTATTGAGTCAATAAAATCACTGATTTACAACACTAAAATGTAAGATGGGTATTTAAATAATAATGAACTCCAATATTATCCAATTTATGAGGCTAATGTTTCACAAAGTAGTGTCCAGGTGACTATTTAAATACCTCCTTTAATAGTTATAGGAAAGGCATGTCTACTTTGGCTATTCTGAACAAGTTGTTAAGAATTGCTTTCTGTTTTTAACCATTTTATGTTTTGAGCTCAACGTTTTAGCTTTTCACTTCATTTTTTATTTAACTTTTATTTATAAAATCAAGCAGAAAGCTGAGAATTTATTCCCTAAAATTTAGAATTTCAGTACAATCAAATTTGAAAAGTTATCTTACTCCAAGATAAAAAAATTCCATACAATCATTCTATATTAAAGTATATGTAATATCAAATCTTGATTCTGAACATGTCCCTTGTTCCCCACAGGTTTACATATGTAAATTTTTGGTAATTAGAATATTTAATGATTTTTGTTTGTAACCAATAGAATCTAATCTATTATAGTTTGAAAAATATTTTAAAGTAATCTTTCCTGTTTCACTTTTTTGGGTATTCGTCTTACAGTAAAATTCATCATTTAAAAATATGGCAAATGTTGAAACACTAGAGCAGTCTTCTTCCCCACTGTCTGTGAGAAAAATGTTGAATTCTTCCTAGCTTTGCTTTAGATTTCGGCAGATCCTCTTTATCTTTATCTTCGAAGTAGAATCTATTAATTTCTACTTTAGTTTTCTTTTTCTAGCTACTTCAGTAGTTGTAAAACTTAAGAGATATTCTGCACAGGACCCCCTCTAAATTTGGTGTTATGTATTCTAATTTGCTTTTATTACCCCTTTCTGTATCTTGATCATGTCATTTAATTAAATCTAATAGTTTCTTTTCAAAAAAAATAGCCCCATTTAGTGGATATCCATTTTCAGTACAAAATTATGCTTATACTTTGGGATATCTGTTATTTAACTTCAAAAGGACTGCCAACCCAGGCATGGTGGTGGACACCTTTAGTCCCAGCACTAGGGATGCAGAGGTAGGGGGTTATCTATGAGATGGAGGCCAACCTGGTCTACATAGAAAGTTGCAGGTCACCTGGTGTTACAGGGAGACCCTGTCTCAAAAAAGCCAAAATAGAATTCTCCTGGCCTGCTCTCCTGCCCTCAGGCCTCTTTGGGGTAAGTCTACCGTGCAGCCCTCCGTGCCTTGTCTCCCCCAGCCACGCTCACCCTTCCATCTCCCCCGCTGTTCTCTACTACAAGCTTGGGCCTAGTGCCATTCCTAGTCGTGGGGCCCCAGACACCTGGGGAGCCAGGGGTGCTTCCTGACCCTTTTCACCCGGACTGGCTTGGTGCCTTCCTTGGGCCCCAGGAGTACTGCCTCTGGACCAAGGCCGGCCATCACCTCTCTCTGCTTCCCTGGTCCTGCAACACCCACCAGCCCCTTTCTGGGGCTGACAGCCTCTTTCTGGGGCTGACAGCCTCTTTCTGGGGCTCCGAGGCTTACCTTGCCTCTCCCTGATCCTTTGCATCCAGTATAACCCAGCGACTCAATCCACTCCCTGGGAAATCGTGGGGCTTATTCACACCCCATCTGCCTTTGCATCCCTGGGTGGCACGGCCACGGCCAAGATCTCAGGTCAGTCCAACACCCAAGTTCCTGAGGCCAAAAGCATTCTTAGAAGAT
>NW_008334005.1:2654678-2654922 GCF_000622305.1 Nannospalax galili
AAAAACTACAAATGAACCTACCATTTGACCCAGTTATACCACTCCTTGGCATATACCCAAAGAACTCGTCCTATTGCAGAGACACCTTGACATCCATGTTTGTTGCTGCTCTCTTCACAATAGCTAAGAGATCGAAGCAATCTAAGTGTTCCTTAATTGATGAGTGGTTAATGAAAATGTGGTTCATATATACGATGGAGTTTTACTCAGCAGTAAAGAAAGATGAAATCCTGAAACGTGCAGG
>NW_008334005.1:2657981-2659709 GCF_000622305.1 Nannospalax galili
GTCAAGGTGGTGCAAGAGGCGCCCAGACAGTAACCCAGCATAGAACTGGGAAAATGAACAGCAGACCCCAATCTTATCTAAAGGAATATAGACAATTGATTGCTGCTAGATGAGGAACAGCTGACCCTCCTAAAACAAAGACCCATAGATAGGCTGACTAGATTCACAGGATGGACAAATACTGGGGGATGACTGGGGGTGCTGATGACACAGCAGACAGTAGCAGGGAAGACAGAGTAAAAGGGCTCCAGTGGGGGGGGAGTTAGGCTGTGGGAGGTGCCATGTGGGAAATGGGTATATACATGAATAAGGTTGTTTGGGATGTTCTGTGTGATATACACACAAAAATCAACAAATTTAAAAAATGAGTTATATTTGAGAATGAAGCATAAAAATTTATGTCATGTTAACTAGTAGAGGTGATAAACATTACCATTGAAATCTACCTGGTGAATTTAAAGCTGTAATGGAATTCTTCTTCTAAAAAATGAAAAAAATATTGAAAAAGAAGAAGATCAATGAGTTCAACACATCACATTAATGGACTATGAATGAAAACCTTTGCGGTCACATCACAGATGAAGGAAGATTATCTGGTGTTGGGAAGATGGCTTGGCTCAGGGCCTGGACTATGCATCACTATGCAGAATCAAGAAGGTGGAGGGAGAAAACAGACTCCCCCCAAAATTGTCCTCTGACTTCTATAGGCACACCAAAGTGCACACACAAAATAAATATTTTTTTAAACAAAGGCCTTCTAACAACATCCAACAGCATCATTCATGATAAAACCAAAATTATAAGGAAACTTCCCCAATTTAACAATGAGTATTTTTAAAAGAACTACAGCACACAAAATATGTAATTGTGAGAAACTAATAGCATTCACACTAAGATCAGGAACAGTCATGTCACTAGACATGTTAGCAAATGTGATAGGTGAGGAGAGGAAAGGAAAGAAAGCACAGACAGATGGGGGGAAAAAAGAAATAAGCCTGTGCTGCCAGGCATGGTGGTGTACACCTGTTGTACTAACACTCAACAACTGATTTCAGGAGGTGAGGACTATCCTCAGCTGCATGGTGTGTTTGATACCAGCATTATCTGTATGAGAGCTTGTCTCTATAAAACCAAAGGAAGGAAGGATGAAAAGGAGTGAAGGATGGAGGAAGGGCAGAAGGAGGGAACCAGACTTGTGACAGCATCCTGTCCTTTTCAGAGATGACAGGACATGATTTTCTATGTAGAAAATCCAAAAGAATCAACAAAACAAAAACCTAAAAGACACTTATATCAGAACTTCAGAATACTAGGTTAACTTTAAAAAAGTAAATTACTTAACTAGATGTTAAAATAAAAAAGAACTTAGAAACAAGTGGCTGGAGAAATGGCTCAGCAGATAAGAACACTGGCTTTTCTTGCAGAAGCTCCAGGCACTGAAGGGCACTGCAGGACATGGTGCACATACACAGAGGCAGGCATGCCAGTCATACACAATAAATAAATAAATAAATAAATAAATAAATAAATAAATAAATAAGTAAATAAATAAATAAAAAGAAACTAGAAACAAAATCATGTACATTAGTTCACAAGGCTAGTAGAAGTATAAATCTAATAAATTTCTAGTTTTATTGGCACAATACATTCATTTTGCAAAAAAAAAATGGTACTAGGGTTAGATCCCATTTTATTAAAAAGGTTTTACTAACTCTCAGTAGTGACACA
>NW_008334005.1:2660173-2678514 GCF_000622305.1 Nannospalax galili
ATATATTAGAGTCAGATTATTATTACACAGTTTAGTCTAGTCTCAAACTCATGGTCCTCAGACTCAACTTTCCAGGTGCTGGGATTATTGAAAGTACCAGATTTCATACGTATGGAAAAGAACCATGTCAAAGTTTTTCAAAATAGCACAAAGCTTCCTGGAGCCAGCAGCTTGCCTGGGTAAGTTTGGCTGCTGTGCCCACTGAACCTTGACTCCCCCAGCCTCATTTACCCATCCAGCTCCCCCAACCCATCTCTCCTCCCAGTAGAGGGACTGGCACATTTCCTGTCTTGGTATCCCAGACCTCTGGACCGGCCTCTTGGCCCAAGCTCTCCACTGCTTCCTGATCCTTTGCATCCATCCCAACCCAATCCCTCCCTCTAGTCCCCACTTCTCTTTGCACCTGTGGGCAGCCCAGCCCCACAGCTTCCTGGAGCCAGCAGCTTGCCTGGGTAAGTCTGGCTTGTGTGCTTACTGTGCCTTGACTCCCCAAGCCTCATTCACCCTCCCAGCTCCTCCACCCCATCTCTCCTCCTAGCAGGGGGTCTGACACATTTCCTGTCTTGGCACCAACCTCCCTTTGCATTTCTGGGTGGCCCAGCCCCTCAGAGTCAGCAGCTTGCCTGGGTAAGTTTGGCTGAACCCACTCTGCCTTAACTCCCCCAGGCTTATTCACTCTATCAGCTCCCCCACACCATCTCTCCTACAAGCAGGGGCACTGGCTAGTCTCTTGTCATGACACCCCTGAACTGTGGACTGATCTCTTAACCCGGAATCCCCACTGCTTCCTGACCCTGAACAAAGAGAGAATACTGAAAGCTGCAAAAGAAAAACAAGTCACATATAAAGGAAAACCCAGCAGAATTACAGCTGACTTTTCAGTGCAAACTATGAAAGCCAGAAGAGTCTGGACCAAAGGACTCCCAGTTCTAAATGACCACCCAGTCATTCCCAGTTCTAGATGCCAACCCAGATTAGTTTATGCAGCCAAAATGTCTATTATAGTCAAAGTGGAAAGAAAAATCTTCCATGACATGAATATCCTGAAAGAATTCATCTCCAAAATGATCTAGAACATTATAAGGGAATACTTTAAAAACTTACACACCAGTGATAGTCATGTATATAGAGATTAGAAATGCATGTGAAAACATCTCAATGTCAATTGCTTTGGAATGAATTCTTCTGTATGAAAAAAAAAATTAAAAAAATAATGATTAAAAAACAATAATTAGTAGATGTGAAAAACATTACCATTGAAATCTACCTGATGACTTTATATCCATGCTCAGATGCCTAGAAGCTCAGAAAGTAACCAACTGTGACTAGTAATAATCAGATATTTAGAGATTAGAAATGCATGTGCAAACATCCAATGTCAATTGCATTGAAAAAGAATTTTTCTATATGAAACTGTGTATTTTAATAATGAAATGGAGATCTTTTTAAAGGTTAAAACATCATTTAATTTATGTCTTATAGGGTTTATACTGAGTACAATATTGTATAACTGTAATAATTCAACTGTAAACCTAAAAATTTACAGCCAAATTTGAAAGAGATGCATCCTACCTCAGGAAAACGTTATTGAATATGTCAATTGTGTTGTAATGATATGCTTCTTCTAAGTATGTTGTTATTAAATAAATCATTTAAAAAAAAAAAAACTTACACACTACTAAATTTGAAAACCTAAAAGAAATGGATGGGTATCTAAGAGCATGGATACCACCAAAACTAAACAAAGAAGAGATCAACAGCTTAAACACACCAAAAACAGATAAGGAAATTGAAATACAAAACCACCCAGTTGAGAAAAGCCCAGGACCAGATGGATTTACAGCAGAATTCCTCCAGACATTTAAATAAAATCTACATCCAATAACTTAATTTATTGAAAAAGATAGAAACGGAGGGAGAAATTCCAAATTCCTTCTATGAAGCCAGCATCACTCTAGTACCAAAGCCAGGTAAAGATACAACCACAAAAGAAAAGCATAGACCCATATCCTTAATGAACATAGAAGCAAAAATTCTCAACAAAATACTTGCAAACTGCATACAGACACACGTCAAAAAGTTCATCCACCATGATCAAGATGGTTTATTCCAGAGATGCAGGGATGGTTCAATATATGTATGTCAAAAAACGTCATAAATCATATAAATGGACTCAAAGACAAGAACCACATGATCATCTCAATAAATGCAGAGAAGACCTTTGACAAAATTCAACGTACATTTATGTTCAAAGTCCTAGAGAAAACAGAACCTGAGGGAACATACCTCAACATAATTAAAGCCATATACAACAAACCCACAGCCAACATCATTTTAAATGGAGAAAAACTGGAAGCATTCCCATTAAAATCAGGAACTAGGAAAGGCTGTCCACTATCTCCACTTCTTTTCAACATAGTTCTTGAAACTCTTGCAAGAGCAATAAGACAGGAGAAGGAAATTAAAGGAGTAATTGGAAGAGAAGAGATCAAATTACCCCTCTTTGCAGATGATAATACCTAAGGGATGCAAAAAAATTCTACCAGAAAACTAGAAATTATTAACAAGTTCAGTAAAGTGGCAGGTTACAAAATTAATCTATAAAAGTCTCTGTCTTTTCTATATACCAATAACAAGCAATCAGAGAAAGAGTACACAGAAACACTCCCTTTCACAACAACTGGAAAAAAAAAAAGTATCTTGCAATAAACCTGACCAAAGACATCAAAGACCTCTACAATAAAAATTTTGTATCTTTAAAGAAAGAGATTGAGGAAGACATCAGAAGATGGAAGGACCTTTCATGCTCATGGGTTGAAAGAATTAATATTGTGAAAATGACCATCCTACAAAAAGCCATTTATAGATTCAATGCAATGCCAATCAAAATTCCCATGACATTCTTCACAAAGTTGGACAAAAAAGCATCCTAAGATTCATATGGAAGCACAAAAGACCTCAGATAGCCAAAGCAACCCTGACCACTAAGAGCAATGCTGGGGGAATTACTAAACCAGACTTTATATTATAGAGCTATAGTCATAAAAGCAACATGGTAATAGCACAAAAATCAGACCCATAGAGCAATGGAACAAAATTGAAGACAGAAAAATGAGTACATGCAATTTCAGCCACCAGATATTTGACAAAGGGGCCAATAATATTCACTGGAGGAAAAACAGAATGTTCAGCAAATGGTGCTGGCAAAACTGGATCTCCACCTGTAGAAGAATGAAACTAAACCCCTATATTTCTACTTCCAGAAAAGTCAACTCCAAATGGATCAAAGGCCTTAATGTGAAGCCTGAAACTCTCAAACTGTTAGAAGAAACCATGGGCAATATCCTACAAAATATAGGTATGGGAAAGGATTTTCTAAATGGACATCAATTGCCTAGGAAACCAGGTCAAGAACTAACAAATGGGACCTCATTAAACTAAAAGGATTCTGTACATCTAAAGAAGTAACCAAGGAAGTGAAGAGAAAACTCACAGAAAGGGAGGAAATCTTCATCAGCAACACATCTGACAGAGGTTTATCACCCAGAATATACAATAAATTCAAAAAACAAAGAATCAAGAAAGGAAGTAACCCAATTAAAAGATGGGCTAAGGAGAGGAACAGAGAGTTCTCAAAAGAAGAAATAAAGATGGCTAAGACGGTGTTCTTAAAAGGTGTCCATCATCATTAATAATTAGGGAAATGCAAATTAAAAACACTATACGATTTCATCTTACTCCAGTCAGACTGGCTAAGATCAAGAGAACAAATGATACCAAATGTTGGAGAGGGTGTGGGGAAAGAGGAAAGCTCATCCACTGCTGGTGGAACTGAAAACTTTTTCAACCCCTATGGAAAGCAGTGTGGAGAACTCTTAAAAAAACTACAATTGAAATTACCATTGGCCTAGTTATACCACTCCTTGGCATATACCCAAAGAACTCATCCTATTGCAGAGTTACTTGTACATCCATGTTTGTTGCTGCTCTTTTCACAATAGCTAAGAGATTAAAGCAACCTGTGTGTCCCTCAGCTGATGAATGGATAATGAAAATGTGGTTCATTTATACAATGGAGTTTTACGCAGTAAAGAAAGATGAAATCATGAAATTTGCAGGTAATTGGATGGAACTAGAAACTGTTATACTAAGTGAAGTAACACAGACTCAGAAAAAAAATAAATAAACGATGTATGTTCTCCTCATATGTGGATCCCAGCACCAAATCCTTATAAGGGACTATGTATCCAGACTACAGGAACGAGGAAAATGAAGAGGAACCAGGGAGGTAAAGGAAAAGAAAGAATCTGCAGGAGAAGAACAGTAGGAAACAGGCATTAATAAGGGAGATACAGATAAAAAAGTAGAGTTATTTTAACAGGAGGGGGGAGGGAGGATTATACAGGAACCTTGGGGATAAAGGGAAAGAAGGAGCTCAAGGGAAGTGGGATGATAGGAGAAGGGTATTATGAGAATTGGAAAATAGGGACACTATAAATGTGGAAACAATGGTGGAAAGGTTAGACAATGCAAGAGATAAATAAGGCCTAGCTAGTTTCAAAAATACCATAGGGAACCATATTAATTGAACAACCTACTGACAAATTAGATATAGAACTAGCTCAAGGAATATAATACATGTTTAGACAAGGTTTATCTGAAAATGTTTGGTTTTTGCCCAAGCTTTATATACATAGCACATGGTATTTAAAAGTACCAGACTGGTGGAACTAACCTTCTTGGATGTCTAACAGCCATACTTTGAAGCTTATACTAATTTGGTCAGAGGGACTTAAAGGACAGTTTTTCCTCCTTGACCTCTTAGGTCAACTAAGCTCCTTGGGGCTATGAGCATCTCTCAAAATATTCTGTAACTGTGGTGTGTCACCTGTCCTCTTGATCAAGGAGGCCATGGAGACCCCAACAATTGGACTTGAACCAGTGTCCAGTCTACAAAGAGGCTGGTCAACACAGTGGAAACATTTCCTTCATGCTTCCAAGTGAAGCCAGCCATGATCGAGCAGGACCTTTGACTTATCTTCACATAGATGGAAATGGTAAAAGAAAGGAGCCAGGGGCTCCTCCCAAGCCCATGTGACCCCTGAGGAACAGATCCTCAAATTACCTTAACAGTGAAAATAAATTGGTTTATCTGGGCCAACTGTATGGTCTTAAACACACAAAAGGAAAGTATAACCAAAGATTAAAAGGATCAGTATAACTCTTTAAGATTCCATTTGTATAAGCTAAAATCCACATAACAAGAAACAATGCTAGACAGGAGATACTTTCCTTTGAGTTGTTGGCCAGGGTGGCCGAAGAGACTCCCAGACAGTAACCCAGTATAGGATTGGGAAAATGAACAGCAGAACCCAATCTTATCTAAAGGAATATTGACAACTGCTTGCTGCTGGATGAGGAAGAGCTGATCTTCCTAAAATAAGGAACTCTAGATAGGCTGAGTAGATTCAGTGGATGGACAAGCACTGGCGAACGGCTGTGTGCACTGACAACACAGTGGACAGTAACAGGAATGACAGAGTATATGGGCTCCAGCTGGGGGAAGGGGGACTATGGGAGGGTGTCATTTGGGATGTGGATATATAGATAAATAAGATTGCTTGGAATGCTTTATTTGAAGAAGAAACAAAACTTTGCTCCATGTTAATTAGTAGAGATGGAACATATTACCATTGAAATCTATCTGATGATTTTATATCCATGCTCAAATGGATCTCAGAAAGTAACCAACTGTGACTAATAATAATCAGATACATAGAGATTAGAGATGCATGTGCAAACATCTAACTGTTAGTAGCATTAAAAATGAGTTTTTCTGTATGGATCAGTATATTTTAAAATGAAATAGAGATCCTTTTTAAAGGTTAAAACCTCATTCAATTGTATGTCTTCTAGGGTTTATAATGAGTTCAATATTGTATAACTGTATTAATTCAACTGTGAACCTAAAAATTTACAGCCAGTATTGAAAGAGATGCACCTTTGCTCTGGAAATTGTTTTTGAATATGTTAATGCTGTAATGAAATACTTCTTCTACTCATGTGGTTATTAAATAAATAATTTTTAAAAATAGCATATTACTTTTAATAGCTTTTATGATTTCTATTATGTGTATATGAGTACACGTGTTTGTGTGCTTGCCCATGTATGTGTGTGGAGGCCAGATGTCAACAGTAGGTGTGTCTCTTTCCTCATCTTATGTTTTTTATATAAATAAACAAATATAATTTTAAAATAATGCTGACAAATATACTACTATCAATACGTGTACTCACTGAACTGTAGTGCATTGATCCAGGTAGACTGGCTGGCCAATGAGTCCACAGAACCGACCAGTCTCTGCCTCTCAGTGCTGAGGTTGCAGCTACATGCCACCACATCTGGATTTTTATGTAGGAGTACAGAATCTGATGTCAGGTCCTCATGCTTGCACAGCAAGCACTTTAAGCAATGAATCATCTCCTCAGCCCCAGTTTCTCTTGCTTTGATCTTTTAGAATGCTTAACTTGCCTTTTCCATGTTGCTGTTAAGATGGAAGCATACTGTCTTTAAATTAATAGTATCTACTAATTACTTTACTTATTTCTGGGGAATATAAAATGAGCTGAATGCAAAAACCCCAGTGTTTGGGACTGAGGAGTAGAACAGTTTCAAAGGTTTCCTTTCCTTGTTTTGAAAATGTATTTGTAGAATATATTGTATTAATGAACAGAAATGCAAATGAATTCACTAAGACCTGTGTCTAAATCTGTATAGCAACAATTTTTTTTTCACACAGCCTTAAATTAGTTAACAAAATAAGCAAGTAAAATCTAATTCTCATCAAAGGGAGAATGGACAAATAAATTACAATGTACTCATAAATTGGGCCATTAAGAAATAATGCTAATCGGCTATGAGATGGCTCAGCAAGTATTGGCACTGCCCCAAGGCTCGTGACCTGAGTTTGATCCTGAGACTCACAGGATGGAAGGAAACTGATAGTTTTCCTATGGCATCTCATGAATGGTGTGGCATGTGTGTCACCCAAGCATGCACACACTAAATAAACGTGATTTAAAATAATGTTTTAAATATACTAATATTATGCATATATACATATATATATTCAATGTAGTATTAAGCAAAAAAATTCAGACTCATTAAACCATACCTATGGCAATGGCAGCCTGCATGATATAAGCTGGTGAGGAGAGATAAGGTCAGAAGGGAGCTCAGGGAGGACCATATAGGAATTGTCATGCTCTTTCTTTCTCTAGATAGAGTTTATATAAGTATTTTCAATCTTGAGAGATTTCAGTAAGTATATTTGTAATATGTGTATTTCTTTATATTTATCTTTTGCTTTAAAGTATGCTTAAAATGAATGCATATAGGGTTTGGGATATGGCTCACATATTATACGCAGTGTTTGCTCTGTAAGCATAAGGACCTGAGTTCAAATCCTCAGCGTCCATGTAAATCCCTGGCTGTCTGTAATCCCTGAATTGGGATTGGAATTTATTGGAATTTCCTGGTCAGATAATGTGGTCTAAACAGGACCTACCAGTTCAACGAGAATATGTTTTAAGGTGATAAAGCAGAAAGCAATAGAGGAAGAACTCCATTGTCCTGTACTGGCATGCAGGTGTATGCACAGGGACTTTCACACCCATGCAGTCGTGTGCCTGTACTACACACATACACACAGATGCACACATACAAATGAGTGAGTGTCAATGTCCTGTTGTTTCTGTACTTTCCACTTTTCTACAACCAGTTCTATCGAATGGTAACATGCATGCAATAAAGCATCAATGAGATTGCTAGTGTCAAGGACAGATTGGATGCACAAAGAGATGAAATGCAAAGCAGTCAGTTAAGATGTCTTTTCCCTGCTGTAGGGTCCGAGCACAGTACTGTGAAGGCCGGCTGGCATTGCACCTTCGGCTGTTCATATTTGCTGAAAATAAACAATATTGGGTTTTTTCGGTGACAACAATGAACTGTTTCTACATACTTAGAAGGAAATGTAAGATTTTTCTCATTAGTCATAATAATTATCTTTCTTGGAAATTTTGGACCTAAGCATAGAATTTCAAATTTCGATTCTTATTTTGCAAAACCATATGGAAAAATGTTCATTTACACATTCATTATCACAGTACAATTATAGGAAGTGCTAAACAGCACAAAAGTGACTAAAGACACACAAATTGCATACTGAGAAGACTGAACTAAATGATCTTATTGACTTATCTTTTACTTGTACTTTTTTGATTAAAAGTTTCAGGATTATTTTAGAACTGTAGATTTGAGAAAACACAAAAAGGAAAAAAAAATACATGTACTCAAGTTTATTTATTGATTTATCTTGTACTTGTTTTGATTAAAACGTGTTCAGGATTATTTTAGAACTGCACATTTGAGAAAATACAAAGAGGAAAAATATAACATGTACTCAAGTCTAAGGTGACCTCCCTACCACAGACTAAATCTACTTGCTAACCCACTGAAACAGTGGCTACCTTGGAGGGTCTAATTTTACTTTCAGCAGCATTCCTCAAAGAATAAACAGAAACACCCAGTAAGTCCACTAAATGTGGACTTCATCAATCAGCAGCAGACACAGCACATCTAAAACAAACCAGTGATTACTTCTATTGGGCTAGAACTCAGAAAATCAAATATAAAGCAAGTCTGTTATTTCTTCAAGAATAGCAAGTCTTCAGAGGCCTGTGTAGCTTTCCATAGGTATTATTTCTCCCTGGAAAAAAAGGTGTCGTTGATATCACAATTGCACACAACTCAGCAATCTTCAAAGTAATTTGGAAAATGATGTCACTCACAACAGATAAACTGTGAAATAAAATGAAGAGAGAGCAGATGTGGAGCCCAAAAAGGAAAAGAATATCTTAAAAAAAAAAAAAAACCTTCAAAATTAATTCTTACCTCATGTGGTTGTGACAAATGAGAAATCACAGACAGAGGTAAAGAAGGAAGCCAGTGGGTAAGAGTGTAAGCGGGGGGCAGTTACATCACCAGCAAGCCAGACCTCCTGTGCCAGTCCCCCTCCATCCTCAAATCCCAGCTGTGGCATTTAATGCAAATCTGTACCTGCCTCCTCCTGAAATTCTTCAGAATTCCTCCAGTCTCTGAAGAAGCTTGGAAAACTCCCCGAGGAGACATAGTACAGAATAAAACTCTCTTCACTTGCCCACTGTGGGCAATCATGTTAAATAAATGTGTTTTGGTGTAGTCTCCACTCGCAAGTAAACAGTATCCAACAAGGAATGCACGGAAGAAAAACACCACAGAAAACCGGGAATGAAATATCATTATGTGCGTATTTAGCAATTATGTTCCAAGCCTTACTATATTGTGTATTATAACAAATCTAATTTCTATATTTTCAAATACAAATTCAAAAGGATCACTGGATTTTGAATAAAAGCAAATAAAAATAAAATAGGATATTCAACTCAATCACTCAATAATATTGGGAAGGGCAGTTTGAAGACCACCAGGTTTTATTGGTGGCTCCCAGTGAAGTTTTCACTGTAGCCCTCCACCATGCTAAGCAAAGAATTTAGGGCAGAAAGCCTCCAGGGGAGTAGGACAATGCCCTCTTCAGACTGGCTAATTGTCCATGCTGTGCTGTACAACACTCAGCTAGATTATAAAACAAAACAAGATAAACTTGAAAATCTACATGAAAAGAAGCTGAGGGAGTAAGAACGAAAATTTGGATGTGGGAGTCAATACTTTGGGTTGAGGAAATCTGTGTTACATCTACTTGCAGGGACTTGAACAGTGTCCACAGGACTAGTGTTCCATGACCATGGTGCAGAAGGCTGTGTCCCTACCTTTGTTCCTTAGGCAAGGCTTCATGACCTTAGGCAAGTCTCTCTCTGTCTCCAAACATTAGTGTCCCTTTGTTGGGTATGGTCAGTAATAATATCTGGTCCTGGGATTGTTTCAAGAATGTAATTAGATAATGCCTGTGAAAGCACTTTGTGAACCTTAAAGTGCTCTGCAAATGTAAAGGATAAAGATTGGAAAGCTGCCTCTGGGCAGCTTCTTCTCAAATATGCCCAGATATTAACATTTTAGTGGTGAAAAAGGAAAGCTAATATTTCTCCTTGGTGCTTTACTACTGCAGACAAAGTAATCTAAGTTGAAAGAACATATTTTTCCTTGAGACTCAATAAAGTAAGTTTCATTTTAATTGGAAACTGTAGCACATCAACACTTCTGTCTTTCCTGAATTGACCTTTTTAAAAAAAAACAAAAACAAAAAATGTTGTTCACCATTTGTCTAATAGAAAACTCTGATCGTTAGAGGAGGCCGGTTTTGGTTTTGCCTATGCCTCTTTCTGTGATCTTGGACAGCTTATTGCTATTCCAATCTGCTAAGCACTATATACAAAATGTATATGTATATTTATGTGCATATATACAAACAATTGCATTCCACAATGTAAGTCACAATGTTAGCTTTCAGGGAGAAGAAAAAGACATAGCTCCATCAGGCTAAGAAGTTACAATCTGAATATTTTTTTATCTTCACAACAAAGTATGCTAATCACCATGCTATCCATCTTTCACAATGTTAATGCTGATAAAAAGAGCATGGGAGAGGGCTTAGTAAAATGGTACCTAGATGCAAAGTGCTATTATTATCAGACATAAAACTATCAGCAGCGTATAGATGGTAAAAGAATATTTACCAGACAGAAGCAGATAAAGATTCATACTTATGGTACTTCTGCTCTTGTGTTTACATATACAACCTAATAGTTAGGTAGATCTTCAGCACTCACTAATGGAAAATGCTGCTCTATCAGTTAAAGCAGTCTAGGTAACAAATCAGCCCCACTATTACAAAGTCAGTCTGTAGTCTGAGTCCAAATGCTCTACTGAAACACCCAACATAAACCTGTTCCTTACTTCAGAAATCCACATATATTTTTACCAAAGGAAAAAGTCCTCAGACCTGAACAAGCAGTGATTTCAGTCACATTGATGTTCAAGAACATGTTTTTCAACTTATTCAAAAGATTCCATAAAGACATTTGAAGGAGGGCACAAAATGAACTAAATATTGTAACAAGGAATAATTTAAATAAAAAGATTAAAAAACTTAATTCCCTAAACAATACTCATGCCTAAAATAAAGTTTGTTTGAAAACAAAACTAATGTTGTTTTCTTTATACTTACAGAGTTAGAATAGATAGTAAAAGTACACACTTAGCACTCACATAGTTAAAAGAATTATTTAGAGAGGCTTATAAAACTCTGAATTTCTGTGATGCTTTCTTGTGTGGATTAGCATACCAAGCAGAACACAAAAGGTAGCTTAATGCCCAGATATATGAAAATCAAGAGCTTAACTTCTAATATCCTCTCTTCAACCAGGTATGGATTTACTAAACATTTTACTGTTGTTTTCATTTTGCCTAACTAAAACTCACAGCTAAATCTGCCAGCCTAAAACACTGTTTAGTTATATTGGTACGATTTTCAGAATTTATTTTCAACCTACAAAGCAGAATAAGATAAACTCCAGGGGTATGCAAAAGCTAGAAATTGCTTAGAAATGGATAACAGGGTGCATATAAATCAAGCAGCCTGAATTATGAATGTGGAATGATGATTTCAGAAAAAAAAATAGAAATGATTAACTTTCTCACTGACCTAAATGGATGTGAATTAACACTTCTCCACAGCAGGAAGATAACTACTAATATTTATCTGGCATCAAATAAATGCTAGATCTATGCTATGGATTTTTGTATGTTATCTCATTTACTTCCAATAATAACAAGAAGAAGGCCTTAGGAAGCAATATTACCTTTATGTTTGAGCCTGGTGATAAGACATTCAGATAATAGAACTGAGATGTGGAATTTAAATAATGGTCCAAGAGCAACAACTAACAAAACAACTAACAAAAGAATCATGATTAGACTCCAAGTCTCTTCTCACCACCACTTCCACAGCTGTCCAGTAGTGGACCCTGTCCCTGCATGCCACTCAAACCATGAAGGGCCTGAGAGCCCATGAGAAGAATCCCAATACAGGTTCATACACTTATCTAAGAAAGAATTATTCACACCTACTCTCTGCATAGCCTGGTGGCAGAAAACCCAGTAGTGAGGACAAACATAGCCTGGCTCTCATGAGATTTAAAACTTGAGCCTTCTAAAAACCCTCTAGAATTGAGAATAAGTACCACATCAATTGACCCTCTACATAGTGAGTACCACCTTCCTAATCTGTCACCTTCTGGCTAGTGTACAAACTAAGTGTTAAACACACTAACCCATGTGTGTGAAATGAAATAGAGATAATGAAAACTATGCTGTCCACTTAAAAGTGCTATGTGAGGGAAAAATAATATAAAGCATGTGAAATTACATTCAAAGAAAGACGCATTCATTTATACATATGTAAAAGGATTGCCATTCTTTTTACTAAAGGAAAGGCCCATCATTTTTAGTTTATAAACTCAATAAATAATAATTTTATGGTATGAGAGCAACATTTTCTGTTAGAAGAGGAAGTTTTTAGGCCACTGCTTATATCAGAAATCATGATTGCAGAAAATGATAATTCAGTCATGATTTTGATTATTTGATAAATATAATAACAAACTTAGAGCTTTATAAACTACAACTTTGGGTTTTTTACCTTGTGGCTTTAATTTAACTAATCAAGCACATACTGGACAACAAGACTGTACCATTTGAACAGAAAGAAGTAACAAAAAGAGAGACTCCTTTCACCATGATGGAGCAGTGTGCAGGGCAATTGATCATAGTGCTCTACAGAGGAGCCCTTTCCCTACTTTGAATAGAGAAACAGAAAACAGGCAAGTGCTTTCACTGAGCTTAGCTGTAAAGTGGAGAGATGCTGGGTACAAGGGGAGCAGAGCCTCATAGCATTCCAGGCCACATTGGTGTGGATAATCAGCTCATCTACAGAGGTGGCAGGTCAGGAAACAATTGTCAGATACTGCAGGAAGTACTTTTACAATATGGACACAATCTGGCCCAAAGACTTTTACTCAATCTTGCAACCAAAACAATTACTCTCTATAATGTAGACAAAGTTACTGAGCCATGTGCTCCTCCTGTGACCTGGGCATAGAACCTTAATCCCTCAGGGCCCTACATTCTCCTCCACCCAAGATAGTGAATGAATGTATATGTGCATGTTTAACATATCAAAGCACTGTAAGAAGGGTGTTTATTTCATTGCAAAGAATGTGAACAATTGAGAAGTATGTGTGGGAAATATTTTAGATGGAGGGATCAGAGGGCAAAACTCTGATAAAGGTGGATTACTGGCTTCTACTTCCCCAACTGATGTTGGAAAGAATGCCTCAATAAAAGTGTGTGGGAAGCCTGTCTGGAGAGAGCATATTTCTGGCAGACATCTGAAGGAACAGGTGACTCTCAAAGTTCAGGTTCACTATTGGTCTTAAAACTAAAAGCTAAGAGCCAGGTTTCCTTCACTTGGGCATTACTATAATGTAGTTTAGCAAGGCCACAGGATCACTGGGAATATTTGATGGTAAGAATATTTCAAGTAGAGAGAAGGCCTGGCACAGGCCCCAGGAAGCAAGCAGGGAACACTGCGGAGAACACCTCGCTCCTGGGAACCATGGTAAAGCACAGTGAATAAAGTTGTAGGAGGAGTTTTCAATGAAACTGAATCTAATGACTCTGGAACCACTGCGGAAATAAAGAACTCTAGGTAAAGACTCTTCAGGATGCATTCTACAGAGACTTTTTTAAAAAGACAGCATCTCGTGTTTCTCAAGCGGGCCTCTGTCTCAGTACATAGCTAGGGATGAATTTGAACTTCTGTTGCTCTGCCCTCTACCTCCCAAGTGCTGGGATTACAGGTGTGTACCATCAACTTCCTTTTATGAGGTGCTCGAGATCAAATTCAGGGCTTCATCCATGCTAGTCCCTGCCAACTCAGTGAAGTTCCCAATCACAAGCAACTTTTATCTTTATTGTTTTTTTAAAAAAATCTTTAATGTGTGTGCAATGATGTGTGTATGTGTATATATGTTCATGTGTGAGAGTGCAGGCACATATGTGCCACAGTATACCTGCGGAAGAGAGAGCACAAATTCAAATATGGGTCTTGGCCTTTTACCTTGTTTGAGAAACAGTCTCTTGTGCCAGGCTAGCTGGCCCATGAACTAGGGAACCTCCTGTTTCTGTCTCTCATCTCACCACTGGAAGGGTGCGATTAAAGATGCTCCCTATCACATCTGACTTTACTTGAGTTCTAGGTATTTGAACTCAGATCCTCATGCTTACTCAGCAAGCACTTTACATATTGAGTTTTCTCCCTCATCTAATTTTTCTTTTTGTTTAGGAAAGAGTAAGACAAAGGTCATAAGCAGATTTGCTCTTAAGAAGCATCCTGGTGACTTCTGTGTGGCAATAGATGGTACAGTTAAACCAGAAGAATGATTAGGAAGATTTTGAAATCTCTATCCCAGAGATTTTATGGAGCAGTATGACCTGGGAGTAAAAAGAGGTGAGTATTATCAACATACACCATGAGCCAAAGAACTGACATGTAATTGAAAAGAGAGGAGAGCACTGAAAGTCAAGAGGAAGAGGTAGGGCTCAGTGAAGTTTCAATTTGATTATGATATTCTTCATTCTCCCCAGCCCCTTCCTCTTGACCTGTCTTACAACCCCCAAGGGCTTCCAATTATTCTTCTTGTTCAGACTGCAGGGAGGGAAGTATGACTGCTGCCCTTTCAGTAAGTGAAAAGCAAGAGACTTCTGTGGGAAGCTGAAGGCCAACTGGGTACAGTATTTACTTAGTGTGTGTGGGGGGGGTGAGTCTTATCTGACTGAGAATTCATTTGTGGCTCTCAGCCCTGTCCTTGTCATCACACCCAGAGCATTCCGGGCATCTGCTCAGCTCTGCACACATGTCTGCATTGGAGCAAGGTTTGTTTCATCTCCCATAGGAAGATGGTTTTATTCATTTCTGGGCTATCATGATATTGAACAGCTGGTCACTGCTTCCCACTGTCTCACTTCTCATACGATTCTATGTTATCAGCCACAAGTCCCATAGCTGAACACTGTGAAAACTTGAGAAAATGTGTTATGAAAGCAGCTATGCTGATACGCAAAACACACAGACCCCCCTGGATACAAGTGAAAGATCCAGAAATTCATTTTTCTGTCCTTTACCAAAATAAATCCTTTTAAGAAGCTGTGTTGAGAAAGAGCTTCATATTTGAATGCTCTATCCAATATTTTCACAGTTAGGACACTCATTCACCTGAATAACTCATGACCAAAAAAAAAGCAAACCAATATATGTTATTTAAGAGCAGCAAAAAACAAAAGTTAAGTCAGTAATGGTTCAAATTCCCAGAGCAATTACTAATTGTTCTTAAGAGACATTCTCCTGATTCCTCTATGAGTTGATAACTTGAAGGCCTGATATAAGCAACTCATGTAGCCAAACTGACCACTAGACCAAACCATTGTAGGATCTTGAGCAATATTTGTTCAAGCAAGTTCAAGCCAGTGTCCCCAAACGCTTTCCTATTGTTGTCCTTTCTGTCTTCTGCATGCCTTTTTTGATAGTAGGAACACAATAATAATATAATAGTGACAGAGAACCAATAATGACAATCAAGAGGCTACATCATAATAATTAAACCAATAACATTTATAGCAACAGTGTTTCTGTGGCAAGATGACTAACCATGCCAATTCTATCACACCGCTTATTTCAGCTGAGCTGTTTCTACAGCTCTTTGACATGTGAGCTGAGGAAAGTCACCTACCCTCCTTGTTTCTTTGCCCCCTTTTGTCCTTTTAATAATTTGGCCTTTGTGTGTGCAAATAAAAGGTACTGTATTTATCAATACTGTCTAGCACTGATTTATAAAGAGGACTGATATAATCATTTTAAATACTAAGAAAATTATCTGGCAAATAGCAAATAAATATTATTAGCAATCATTGTATTTAAATGTGCACATGTAAATAAGCTAGTATTGGAATTATTGCTAATGCCAGAATTATGAATAAATTGTTGTTCATAATAGTGCAAAAAACTCTATTCACTCAACTATTAAAGAATTCACAATTTAATACAAATGCGTTGAATATCAAAGTCCAAAGACCTTGTGTATTCGTTTTCTTTTGCTGCTCTAAATTACCAAAAATGTTGCATAACACAAATTCATGATTTTATGATTCTATAAGCCAAAGAAAGCCTTTGTAGAGCTCCAGGCTAAGAAAAGCTTGGCAAAACTACGTTCCTGTGGCTCCTGGGAAAAATTCATTTCTTTGCTCATTCAATCCTTGTGGTCTTCAATCTGAGGTTTCCATTTCCCTGCTGACTGTCAATTGTAAGCAGCTCCTGAATTCCAGAGGCCGTCCTGTTCCTTCATCACAGTGAGCAGCTCAAGCTCTCCTCATTCCATGACTCCCTCCTGCCTGTTCTGTCCCATCTCTCTGACCATTCTGCCTTCCATTTCCATGTGATGATTCTGGGAGCAGCCAGATGGTGCTAGACAGGCTCTGTTTTAATGACCATGACCTTTGTTCATGCACCATAGCATATTCATATGTCCTAGTTGAACTGAAGGTATAAGCATTATTTTTGTGATCCGTCATTCTGCTTACTACTCTGCGGCAATGCTTATTTGTGTTGGAGACAAAGTAATAAAGTTGCTAGTGGCAAAAAAGAGAAAGAAGAATGAGTATTATAAGCAAAAGAGGAAAATCAATCAAGCTTTCTCAAAGGCTAATGTAATTGTATACTAAGCACAAGGTCAGTGCTGAAAGGATGGAGGCAATAGATCAATTGGTTTGCTTTTAGCTGCTTTATTAGGGTGAATTTTTATTTGAAGAACTGCATATATTTAATATGTAGAATTTCATGAATTTGGATTATGAAAATACCCCTGATCCCAGCACTGCAATCAAGGTAAAAGTCATTTTAAAACTTCCCAAAATTTCCTGTCTTTTTTCTTGTGTTTTGTTTTTTGTTATACTTGATTGGACTCTGTGTTAGATAGCTTTCTTTGTGACAGACACCTTAGAGAAGAAATTCAAAAGGAAGAAAGATTTATTTTGACTTGTGGTTTTGGAGGTTTCAATGCAAGAATCCATTCCTTTGGGCCTGTGGCAAGGCAAAACAAGCTGAATACCAAGATACCGAGGAGGTGGGTGCACATTCTCCATGTGAGAAAAACAATCTCCTCTAATGACCTTCTTCTTCCAGGTGGGCCCAACCAAATAAGTCTCCAGCACCTTTCAAAATACACTTCCTAGCTGAGGACCAAACTTTCAACACATGAGCCTGTGGGGAATATTTGACAAACAGTTCAATTTTATTGGTGTCTTTTAAGATTTATTCTTTGAGATGGGGAGCTGGAGAGATGGCTCAGCAGTTGGGATCAATGGCCAAGTTTGATTCCCAGCACCCATATGGTGGCTAACAACCATCAGTAACTCCAGTTCCAGGGGATACAATGACCTCTTCTCACCTCCGTGGGCATTGCATGACATGGGTGCACTTACTACATACATGCAGGCAATACGATTACACATAAAATAAAAATAATAAAAAAGTCTTAAAATATTTTTCTTTGGGTTTAGGGTGTGTGTATACATGCTAAGAACACAATACAATTGTCTGAACATCACCTAAATGCTCAAACTTCTTTCTAAAATGTAATTCTAATGCAACGAGATTAAGAGGTAAGCCTTTGGAAGTGACGCAGATTTGAGAATTCCTCACTTATAAATGGGGCTAATAACCTCACAAAAGGGATGGAGGAGCTACTTAGGCCCCATTTAACCTTCCATTTTCTTCTATAGGAGGGCACAGTGCTTGTTTCCTCTGGGTAACACAACAGGCACCACTTGGGACTCAGAGAAGGGCTTTCACTCAACACAATCTGCTAGTGACTCAGGGATCATCTTCTTTACTTTTTAATCACAAGAATTTCATTATAGCAGCACAACAGACTAAGGCGCATTAGAACTATCATCTAAAATTGTGAAAACACAGCAACATATTGCAAACTTCAGATACTATTTTGTAAAGGAGATCTACACTAAACAGTATTTTGAGAAAGAAAGCAAACCACATGTTTGGTAACACTTGTGATGGCTAATCCTGGGTGTCAACTTGATTTGATCTGAGATTAACTGAAATGAAAGAGATCTTCTTGATTGGATCATCTAAAGCCAGAAGACACACCCTAAATGTGGGCGTTACCCTCTGATGGCAGCCAGTATAAAAGACCAAGGCAGAGGAGAACACGGG
>NW_008334005.1:2678674-2685540 GCF_000622305.1 Nannospalax galili
TGTGGTGCAGCCATTGTTGGACTACTCGGACTCTGTCCTGTGAGCTAAGCTGATAAATCTCTATACATATATATTCATTCTACTGATTCTGTTTCTTTGGAGAACCCTGACTAATACAACATGGTAAGTAATCAGAATTAAGTGAGGAAAAACATAAAAGTAAGCATAAATATTAATTTTACATTTTTAAGAAAAATTTTAATTTAAAATTATAAATATTAATAAATTTCACCAAACAAAATTTGTGCATGAACATGCATCACCAGCACAATGACAGGATGAATAAAGATTAATAATGAATCTCCACAGTTGTTAATAATACTGAATAATTATTATCTCTTTCAAATCATTAAGAGGATGTAATCTTCAATGGGCACGTTGACAAAAGACTATAAAAGGCCATTTATGACTGAAGAAATATCAGTACTTAGTAAATATGTACAAATAGCTACCCCATAAACAGAGAGTGAGGGACAGAGACAGAGAGACAGAGACAGAGAGAGACACAGAGAGGAAAGGAGTGTGAGAGAGGAGAAAATAATTTTCAACTATCAAATTTAAGTGAAGATAAAATTGATCAAAGTTAGAGTTGATACAACTTTTAAAGGTTTATCTCAAAGGAAAAAGGAGAATAATGTGCCAAGGACTCATAGAATGATAGTTTTACAGGACAAGGAAGCAATGTAAACATGCAGACTATTTACAATAATGAACAAAAAGGAAAAAAAAATGTATGCATGCAAATCAAATTATTCTGTATATTTATAATGAATGTGTCATATAATTAAGTTTATTAAATGTTTTGTCAAACGTGAATATGTTTTGGTATTTAAAGTAAAAGCTTAAAAATATATTGAAAATATTTTTAAATGCAAATAAAATCATATTGTGGGAACTTTTATTGAAATGGAATTTGAAAAGTGTTTAAGAAAGATATTCAAACCTTTGTGAGCACAATGGAAATAAGAAATTTGAAGCAAATATAAATATCTTCTTTTGTAGGTGTTAGGGTAAATAAGAAATTTACCATAATGGCATTCTGTATAAAGTTAAACTTAGTAAATAATTTTCACTTAATGAGTCAGAATTAGCGATTATTTTTCACTTGTTGAGTAAGGTTTATGGTATTCTATAAACTTGAAAATATTAGTAATGAATGAGAATGTGTGCTAAAAATATGCTCACTCATTTGAAAATTCGCTATTGATAATGAGGAACAATTACGTTATATCTGGTAGAAATTTATAATACTGAGTTGATAATAACGTTTAACTATAGGAAGAAAATGCAAATTTTACTCAGAGTTCACATTATGAGTAGTGAATAATTAACTGAGTAATAGTTGTAGCTATAAAACAGCATTGCCTCCCTAAGCATGTTAACATAACATTGAATAATATGAGTTGATTAGAAATGAGGAGGTGGTCACATCCTGTTTGTATCTGAGAGGGTCTAAAATAGTCAACAGCAAGTGATGACACAAGATTTTTAATAATCAGTCAACCAACCTTAAGAGATATAAGACATGTATATTAAAAATCATGTTTCCCTTCCTAATATTACCAACATTGGGAATCCAAGTTTCAGAGATAAATTTCCACATATGCAAACAAAGTTAGCTTTATGATTGCTGCCTTCTGAGAAATACCATATTTTCTCCATTATTTACCTTCTGAACATGCACTCTTTAATGAAACTTTTCAATACATTCCAAACAGGTATTATTAGAAATCTGCCATTGAAAGAATACGTATTATAGTCTCTGTGAATACATATTATGCTCCGTGAGTCTAAATATCTAGCACCAAACTTAAATCTTAAGCCTTAAGGCAGACACCCCACTAACCTATATATAAACAACTACCACTGACAAGAGCAAGTGATTATACAGCCTTTGAATTTTCTTCATATTTTCTTTGACCTGTGAGTCTCTACTCACAGCAAGTGAGGTTTCATGCTGGATCTATTCTGTGTAGAGAAGTTTAGGGAACACAGTGGTTGGAAAGCTAGGTTTGCCCCCAAGTCTAGCGATGTCACTCTTGATTACTTGGGATCTTGTAAAGAGACATGGTAGATGCTTCTTATTAAGTATTTAACTGTAACCTGGATAACTCATAACAATCACCTAATGGGAAGTTTTTTGCTAGAGCCTTGGGAAGATTTCTAATTCAAGTTTTATAGGAAAACTAACTTTGAATTTAGTATTATTTCTGAAAACATTACCAAAGAACCAGTGGCCTAAAATGAGAGATTGCCCCAAAAGATTTGAAAGTACATTTTTAGGGCACATGTCTAAAATCCCAGCACTCAGGAGACAGAGGCAGAGAACCAGTGCAAGTTCCAGGTCAGTCTGGGCTCCAATGTAAGACTCTGTCTCAAAAAAAAGAAAGAAAAAAAGAAAAAGGAAATACATTTTTAAATGATATTTAATCCACAAGGATGAGAAGAAAGAGGCAATTGTTTGTCTAAGAACATTAATGAATTCCTACTGACTACTGAGAGCCACCAGAGAGAACACCAGCCCTCTGTCTGTTTGCCACGGTACAGGCATTCAGATTCAGTCAGCAGAGACTTCAGGGCCAGGAGATTTGTCACATTTTCTGCATATTCCAAAGGGCTAGGTACAGCAAGAAGACAGCACTAATAATAAAACATGCTCTCATGAATTCACACTAATAACTAGAAAACCAATACAAATTGCAGAATTGGAGAGATTAATGAGAAGGCAGAGACATACAATAAGCAAATCAGCCCCACTTCATCAAGCAAATGTTCTTAGCTGTACAATAACAAAGATAATTGAAGACTGCACTGGAAGGGAGCCTAACAGTCTAATAAGCACTTGGCTGTGATTCACTTGCCAATCAGAAGCAAACATGACAAGTTCCAAAGCAGATGATGCCTGGTTTGAGCAGTGGCCGGATGGTTTATTTCCAATTTGGCTTAGAGGGCGATAGAGTTTAAAAAAAAAAAAAAAAAAACATATATTCTGAGGGAGGGCCCAATCAGGCACTGTAGATTTAGCTTATGCTTTTATCATGCCTTAAACTCATTTTATTGGGATCATTGTAATCAAAGTATTCTTTTTTATAATTAAAAGAATGCAAATCAAAGCAATGAAAATGCTGGTTTCCCACTCAGGAAGCAGGCTGCCAACGTCACAAAAAATGGACTCTAGGTAGTTGTATGCCCTTGAGCTCAGGTCTCTGGACACTTTAGTGTGTGTTTGGAAACGTAAATAATAGTGCACACTTTGTAGAATTTTTGTTGGGATTGATTGAGATGCGTTCTGGATTCATTCAATACCAATGAAGACTAGCTATGTAAGATTAGTGACACACCATGCCCAAAATGTTTGGTATAAATAAGAGCTTCAGTTTTGTTTTTTTGTTTTTTTCATTGCAGAATGAAGGAAAAAAGTGGCTCATGGTTATGCAACGCAGAGGAAGTTAAGTTGAGGGAATACAGTTATGCAGTCTCTTCACAGCCACTTTGAGTTCTCAGAGAAAAGCTCAAGGCAGAAGAAAGGGGGCCATTTTGACCAGGACAAGCCCGGATGAGCAAGTAGTCACACTTCAGGTTCCAAGGAACATAGCATTAGGAAGAACAGAACTCTTCCAACCTCTTAGACTATGAAGTGATGGTGTCAAGCAGAGGGTAAAGAAGGCAGGAAGCAGCAGCGGTACCAGCCACGCCAGAGAGAAAATCAAAACCCTCAGGAGTGCAGGTGGGCATTGCTCCGGAAAGACCACTGAGCCTTGAATGCCTGAGAGGACGGTAAAACAAAAGCACCTGACCTGCATGTGCACATTTTCCTCATCATTTCCTCAGCACATAGTATCTACATTGTATTAGATATTGCAAATAAGAAAATGGTAAATGAAAAACAGGGAAGATATACTAATCCCCTCTCCTGTCCTACCATAAAGGGTTACCCCAAATGGCCTGATCAGTCACCAGTGCAAGAAAACTCCCTTAGGAAAGCATTGGTTCTAGAGGCTTTAGAAAGAAGAAAAGAATGGCTAAATGTAGGCTAGCAGAACGGCCTCTTTGGACCTTGCCTATGTGTACCTCCAGAGAGTGCTTCAGTTTACTTTGTAGTAAACCACATCATCCTCTACTTAGATATTTAAATCTTAGCATCTATTAAGGTACTACGAAAATCTTCTACTAAATGAGTTAATAAATAAATAAAATACAATATTAAAAGAAAACTATGAGTGGATTTTTCTAGAACACATGAGAAACAAAGAAACAAATTTTCAGGTTCATGGGAGGGATCGCAGAGGAGTGGCAAGGCCTGTGGAAATGAGCTCCATGTGTTGGGTACCTGTGACTATAGTGCCTCAGTCTTCTTGAGTTTCATCAACCCTATAACTTTGATTTTGTTTTACCCTGATTATAACAATATTTCTTGTCAACTTGACAGGATCTAGAATCACCTTAGAGACAAATCATTGGATTTGTCTGGAGAATTTTCTAGATTAGGTAAATTGAGGTGAAATGATCCACTCTGAAGGTGGGTAGTGGCATTCTATGGACTGGGTCCTGAACTGCATAAAAAGTAGAAAGTTAGCTGAGTCTTACTATTCATGACTTTCTGCTTCCTGATTGGGCATACAATATAACCAGTTGCACTGAGATCCGGCCACTGCTTTCCCTGCCATGATGGTCTATACCGTCAAACTATGAGCCTAAACAAACCTTCCTTCCCAAGTGACTTGTGTCTGGTATTTTGTTGCAGCCTCAAGACAAGTAACTAATAAATCCCCTTGTGCCAAATTTCCAAAGAACAGAGGTGACTCTCAAATGCTCCTTTTTTTCCCTACACTGCCTAGCACTTTGCTGGGCACAGATCACCTGTTTAATCACTACTGTCTTCCATGGTGCATAGACTAGTAGAATTGATCGATAAGTAGAGAGGATACTTTAGAACAAATTGACAAACAAGACATAAATAAATTACCAAGAACAGATGGCATCTAACCAATGTTTTCAAAACAGCCAGAGGACACTGGAATTGCTGGCTAAATTGTTTAATCTTTCATTGGAATTGGACATTGCACCAAAACATTGGCACATTGCCGTCTTGTTTTTAAAGAAAGACTTGCAAAGTGACCTTGCAATTGATTTGCTGCTTCAGAGGTAAGAAATTAGCAAGTTATATGTTGTACATTTGTGTAATAAAATAAGCATTTTATGATGCTTTCTAGAAAGGTAAAGTGAGCCAAAAAGTGGAGTTAACTTTAACCAAGTGACATATGCTGAAGAACGCAAAACAACAGGAAAACCACTGGGAGCAATTCATGTCAACTTTCAGTAAGTCTTGGGAAAGTTCCAGGCCAACAAATCCACCAGATTAGAGAAAATGCTGACTCATGAAGACAAAGTCATTCCAGCAGAGGAAAGGAAGATAGAAATGGTTTGCATCTGCCAACAGAAATGGCAACACGGAAGAGGAAGTGTGGAAAAAAAGAGCATTGCAATTGATATGTTCATAACTGAGTTCAAAGAGGGGTTGAAGGGCTTTAAAAATGAGGCCACATTCACTCAACAGAATTAGAATGAGGGGGGTCTACATTTTCAAGATTACAGAGAAGCTGCAGCAACCCAATGCCTCTTGGTCTGAAGACACAGCTTCAGCCTGTGTGGGGAGGCATTAAAAGTGAAATCTAGGCCACAACAGATACAGCCTCACTTTCCCAGGAAGCACATTAATCACAGAAATAAAGCTTCAGCTTAATCTTTACAGATTAGCATGTACCTTGCATGTCCTGCCTCTCAGTTTATGAACTCTCATTTGAAAAAAACAATCATTTCCAAATGGGAATATACTAACTTAACGATCGTCCCTATAGTGATATTTTTGCTGCCTGTGTGTACAGGACACTGATTTTAGTAAACTTCCTATTTTTGGCCGATGTTATTTATTGTACATTATTTCTTTTAAGGAGAGGATTTAGGGAGAATTAGGATAGGAAGCTAGGTCACATCATGATTACGTATCTTGGCATCAAAGCACACAGGAAACTCTCAACAACATTCTTTTATTTTCTTAATAATGGCATGTGCACATTTCCTTTTATTTTGTCAAATGATATTATTGCAATGAGAAATGGGTGTGTCAGAAAAAGAGGTTAGGAAGGATGTTGGAATCAGGGAGATATACTGTAAGATGAATTAAGGTAAGAATAAATATGTAGCTGTAGCCCAGGTGAATTGGCATCTTTGAACTACCACATTAACACTGGTCTCTCATGTTATATCTGGAAAAAGAAATAGAAATCAGTAGCCCTGGAAAAGCACACAGTTCTCTACTGGAGTACCTCGAATAGCTGGTAGATTAGGGACAGCACAACACCCAGATACTCCAGTCAATCTTCTTTACCCATCTAAGTGACTAACAACCCCTCTGCAGGACAGGTGCTAGTTTTTAGGCCTCTTTTGTACCTAGGAGCAGCAGCCCTTTTGTGGTTGCTTTCCTCCTTCCTGATAAATTCTTTTCTTCTGTGACTTACTGAATCATCTTTCTCAGATATATCAGATTTTTTCTCCTCTCTCTAATTGTTTTCCACTAGAGATAAAGACATTAGAGACCTGTCTCTAATGTGAGATAACTCCCATGATCTGATCAGCACAACCAAGACCAGAAGGTAGACAGCAAAATGCAAGGTATTGACTTTCATAAACAGATCAGCCTATGAATATTGCCATGTGATTTTTATCACTATAACAGAGATTTCCCAAAACTATTTTGATTGCTGGAAATTATTCAAAAAACCTATAGCATCAAAGTATCAAAATGACAGTATCAAAATGCCATGCTTTACGTGTTGACATCCTTCATCCTTCATGGTTTCATATAT
>NW_008334005.1:2685586-2706737 GCF_000622305.1 Nannospalax galili
GAGCCATCTCTCCAACCTCACTTCATGTGTTTTTCATTCTAGCACACTATTTAAAATTATGTCTGAGCTTAAGTTCCATTATTACAGGCCTTGCCAAGCTGTAGTCATGAATGACAGCCTACTAAATTCTTTTCCCTTCCGTTATTCCTTCTCTCCCTGCCTCCCTTCCTCCTTCCCTCCCTCCCTCCCTATCTTCCTTCCTTCCTTCCTTCCTTATCTGACACATACATATTGAGGGGCTGTGATTGTCAGAGAATTAAGAAAGAGAGATGAAACCACAGTAGATATTAATCTAACAGGATGTTTTTGCATTAAACTTGGATAGAATAGAAGGAAAAATTAAATGACATAATGTCACATAGCATATTATGGCAAATATGAGTCATTTAAATAACAATTTCATAGAAAAATCAGTTCTGTTTTATCTATTCCTCATTAATTAAAAAAGATGCTGAGTTTGTACTGGAACAAGAACTGTACTATAAACTATGAGAGGCTACAAAAAATTAATTATACACAGGACTTGTTATTTAGCTTCCATAACTATAACAAAAGTCTGAAGTCATCAAATTAAAAAGAAAAACAGTATATTTGTGTTGACAGTTATGGAGATTTCTGTGTATGCTTGGTTGGCTTCACTGTTTGGGGCCTGTGGTCAGACCACACATGGCAAAAATTCTTGGTGGAGCAAAACATTTGCCTGATAACCATGAAGCAAGAGAACAATAGAAAACTGGGGACTCACAGTCTGCACCAAGGTAATGTCCTCAGAGACCTAACCTTTTTCATTAAGGCTGCATCTCAAAGGTCCCACCCTTCCCTTAAGCATCATCCTGGGAGCCAGTGCTTTAGAACATGAATCTTTGAGGGATAATGATACATAGTCTATTCAAGGAATCTTCTGTTTTTCACTTAAAAAAAGAAATGAGAGAACGGTGCAAAGCACAAGGGTCTAAAGTGACAAACGCCCTTTAAAGAACAGTTGCAATCCTTTTTATGGAGAAATAAAGTACTTCTACTAGTCTGGATGACAGATGATTATTCATATAATTCATTGGGCATTTATGTTACTTTATGTTATTATTCTTTCCTGTATACATATCTTTTCCCCACAAACAATACATGATAAGACTTTAAAAGAGAGGAAGAAATGGAGCTAGAGAGATGGCTCAGCAGTTAAGAGTGTGTGCTGCTTTTTCTGGGACTTGAGTTCAGTCCCCAACAGCCATGTCAAGCAGCTCATAAATGGCTGTAACTCCAGCTGCAGGGATCAACACACTCTTTTGGCCTCTGTGAGCACCTGCATTCATATACACAAATGTATGCATATAGACACACACATACAGATAAATAGTAATAGTAAAAATAATATTTTTCTAAAAAGTGACAAAGCACATTTTCCGAACTTGGAATTAAGAGTCATGTGGCTGAGGATCATCTTTGGATCTTCTCCGTGTACCATTGAACTTCAATATTCTCAACACAGATGCTTCCTTTAGGAATCTGTATGACTATCAGGATAATTAATGAGAAAATGAAGGTGAGAAGGCCCCAAAGCCCCATAGTGTCGGTGCATACAATGGATGCTCAGTAAATAATCCAAGTGTCTTTCAGTGATTAATATAATAGTTAAAATTGAGTATCTTTATAGAACACATCCTGGGAAGGGAGACAATGCCTAAAACATCTTAGAAAAATAAATGTCACAAATAAAATCCATTCTGATTTGAAGTCTGAATATATATTTGATGTACAAAATACATTTAGAAACATTGTGTGTGTGTGTGAGAGAGAGAGAGTGAGAGAGAGAGAGAGAGAGAGAGAGATCTTAAGCTCTTTCAGATAAATTTTAAATTGGAAGTGCCTCAATTACTATGACGATGAATGTAAGAAATTTCGAGAAGTGTATGTTAAACAGTTCATTGGACTGACCACCTAAATATTTGGATGAACTGACCTAAGGTGGAGCTGAATGCCTTCAAGGCCTCGAAACATCCAGTCATGGGATGCAAAGCAGAAGAATCCCCTTGGTTCCTAATGAGCCTCTGGTGCCACTTTCATTTGAGAAGTGAAAACGTGGAGAACAACTCACCACCAACACCAAAAATTCTCACCCAGGACCATAGGGGTTGAAATATATGGTAAATTTTCCTGACTCCATTTAAAATATCCAACTTCGTAATGACATTTTCAAGAATTTTTGTTGACACAAAAGTTATAAGAATGTGCAGAATTAAGGCATGTAGCCTTGAGCTTGTAATTTACAATTATGCTTTTAAAATTATCTTGCTTGGGGCTGGAGAAATGGCTCAGCGGTTAAGAACACTCGTTGATGTTGCAGGAGATCCTGGTTCAAATCCCAGCTCCCACATGGCCACTAACAACTGTCTGTAACTCCAGTCCCACGGAGTCCGACAGTCTCTTCTGACCTCCACGGGCATTGCATGACACAGGTGCACTTACCTACATGCAGGCAACAGACGCATAACACATAAAATAAAAATAATACATAAAATTCAAAAAAAAATTATCGTGCTTAGAAAAGACCTTTTATAGAACCCTTTCTAGAAGCTCTCTGTTTCCCAAGGCTCCTTGGGTTGCAAATAGCAGAGCTTTTCACAAATCACTTTAAGCAAATTGGCAACAGAATTTACTCACAGTCGAAAGTATTCCACAATTCTTTCCAAAGGCTTAGCAGGATCCGATGAGTTCCACCGTGTTCGTAGAGCTCTGCCCTTCCTCCCCTCTTGTTTGCTCAAATCTTTCTTTTTACCTTTATCTATTCCAGTATCCTCTTTCCCCTGGAGCCTCCTTCTAAGTTTTCTGCTTCAAACATTGTGCTTCTCTTGCCCATCTTCATAGTTCATAGGAACATAAACGGCTTCCTCTGTGACATTGAAAGGAATGTTTCAAAGCACATTTGTATACCTAAGACAATCAAAAGTTTTTAAGCGCTTTGGAATACCAAAAATCTTCAAAACCTAGGAGAGAACTGATTATCACAGTGACAATTTTCAGTCCATTCTGAAACTACCACTGAGAATGAAGATATGAACAAAGCTGAACTGTGTTTCCCCTCTGCCTCACCCCTTCTCTAGAACATATATCTAATTTCTAATTCGTGTTGTCTACGAATGCCATCTTATTTGGAACTAGGATCTTTGCATATGTGATATTAAAGATCTCAAGACAAGAGTTTAGGATGGATCTTAAATCCAATTATTTTGGCTTTGTAAGGGAAAGGAGAGGTAGGTTAGGAGTACTGAAAGAAAAGCAGATAAAAACAGAGGTAGAGGCTAAATTTATGATCCTGGGAACTCAGGCAAACCATGATACCAGAAGAGGCAGGGAAGAAATTAAAATGATGCTTCAGAAGGAGTGTGGCCTTGCTACCATCCTGACGTGGCTTTCCTGCATCCTAAACTGTGAGTTAAGTTTGGAGTTCATTCTCTCAAAGAATAGCCCTAGATAATAAATAAGGGTGATTCTTCTAAGAAAGGAAACCACACATGTAACAGTGGCCATGACTTTGTGTACTCTGCACAGTTTAAAAACTTACCGTGAAAGATGCAGATGAAATTGTTCAGTAAAAAAAAAAAATTAAGAAAGATAATTTTCTGTGCTGGTCTTTATCTTCCAAGTGCACTGTTCTCTATAGGTGCAGTGGAAAGAAGCTCTTGAGTTTCATTCCTATGGGAGACAGAGAAGGGGTATCCTAGGTCCCAGTTGTGGCACATAAAGAAAGAAATTTCCAAGTCAAAACATAATTATTTTCAAAGCTGACATCAAAGAAATTGCCATGCTTCTTTGATTTTAGGCTTTGAACACCTTTGCTCAATTAGGGATGAGCTTGCTAAATGTTGTTGAACTTGATGTCAGGGCAAAGATATCACTTTGCAAAAGTAATGACTGCACAATAAGCAGACTTTGACATGTGCAAGAATCCCAGTAGTATACAAAGAATTTAATAACATTCAGCAATATATAAATATTATTTTGTAATCATTCATAAAGTTAGACAAAATAAAATAATGAAAAATGGGAGTAGAGTCTCTCTCTAAACTCTGAAAATTGGTTTAAGTGAAACCAGATCAGTCCATTTCTATTTTGACCTATCATCAGGTCATAGTTTTTGTTAAATGACCTCTTATGAACAATAAAAATATCATGTTTTAGCACATGGTGTATATTATTCATTTATACAAATCATATAAGGTTCTCACCAACCTTTAAATACAGTATTCTTAACAGCAATTAAACTCAGATAGAAAATGTCTTAGAAATACAATTAGTGATCTAAGTGCAGAATTCTGTGATGAAGTGATCTATGTCCCTTACCAGAATTCTTATGCTGTATTTCTATGCTCACTTCCCAAGAAATGTGACTGTATGTGGGTGCAGGGTCTTCCCATATATATTATGTTAAAAGCAAGTGGTTTAGGCAATCTCTAATACAACGTGACCCTGCCAAAGAGGAAATCTGAACGCAGTCTTATAAAGCAGGAAGATGTGACAATATAGCGAGAAGATGGCTATCTAGTACATGTAAGAGAAAGAGCCAGGACAAATATCCTATTCTTCACAGCCCTCGTAGTAATGCAACTTGAAGCGCTCCATATCTTAGAACTGTATCCTGTAGAACTGTGAGACTGTACACCATGGTTCAATTCAAGCAGCTCATGCAAACTAATGGACTTTTATTACTGCTCCTGCAACTACATTCAACTAACACTTTAGATCTTGTGCACCACTAGATATTGATATAAAAGATGTTTATATATGAACACATTTAAATACAAGGAACATCCCTAAGGTGAGCATTATCCTCCCAGTCTTACAAATAAAGCTAACTAAGAAACAAATATCAACTCATCTGAGAATAAAGGTTTATAAACAAGCAATCCAGTTCCACACTTCACCTTCTCAAGGTCTGAAGATGACCAAAAACACAAGCATCACTGGCCAGAGGGCTTAAAATTCAAAAGCTGGCAGTATTTTCCCAGATCTATGACCTCTCCTCTCTGTAGCCATGCAGTTGTGAAATGCTCTTTTCTCAATAGATCAGGCCCTTAGTATATTTCTTTCCCTGGTTAAACTGTCACTCAGAATCTGTATTTTCTGTTACTAGTGACAGGATGTAGAAGTCACTGCTTTCTACCTTCTCACAGAAAAAGAATGCTTTGAATGTAGTGTCTGTGAAATAACCCACAGTCATCCTGCCTGATTTGCATATGTGGATTTTCCCTGTTCTTCCCTTTTATTCTACACATCAGGTACTTGTAAACTTCAAAGTCTGCAGGTCAATTTGAATTCTCTTTCAAGGATAAAGAAAGCATCCATTCTTCACTTCATTTTTTTCTTTCTTTCTAGATTTTTTTTTCAAGATTGAAAATGCTAGCAGAGTTTACTTTAAAACACAGGTGTCATCAAGTCCCCCCTTGCTCTTAAAACTGTGATGAGTGCTGGGTTAGCTGAAGGAGGCTTGCTCCTGTAGAGCTGTAAAGATATGAGAGTCAGATCTGTATCTACAATCTGAAAGAAATACCTTTGCCAATGGGGGCAAGCAGATTCATCTATTCTGAAAGATCAGACAGACAGCCTGTCACAGCTCTTGCGTTGTTAGGACAAACACTGCTTTCCATTTTAAATGAAAGCTGAGTTCTACTGACACATCGTTGTTTAGAAATGAGAATGTGCCCTTTCCTGTTTATTCCACAGGCAGCAGTTTTATCAGTCTGCTATAACACTATATTTTTGCAAGGGACAATTATGATCATAAAGGGAATTGTGTGGTAAAAAACTACAGAATCTGCCATTAGGCAAGAAGATGACCTTTTTACTCAGCTGACATGCCAAATTCGAGCAGGTTCTTCACATTTGGGAGAGATTTATGGCCACTAAAGGAAGCCTGCCAACCATAAAGTGAAAGTCTTTATTTCCTTAAAAAAAAATCTATATATGCAAAGAGTGATCACTCATGATTCATGCTGTTGTGAGATCTCTCCTTTGACCAGTGTTTTTGCCCTGCACATCAAGGCCTGGAGTTTTTTATACCCTCTGTCCCATGCCCTGCCCTCCACTCAAGTCTAGTTTACTCCTTATGAGTGCATCTGCTCAGTGATAGTCTGCAGAGACACTGGGGAAAGTTAACTTTTTAAGAGCAGAATTTCCCATGAGGAACCTTTATGTCACACAAGGATGAAAGGTCCAGAAGTCTCCAAATGTTCTTACCAAGGTGCTACTGAGGATGAAGCATAAATAACTTAGCTCACTCTGTCCTCACAAGAAAAAAGAAGGGCCTCTGACCTGCAGCAGGTACCAACTATGAGGGCAGTAATACAAGGTGTCTTTTTGTAGCAGAAGAAATTAAAGTACAGAACATGATTAAAGTCTCAATCAAAGTAAATTCTAAAGCTATAATTTTCCCATTAAATATTAAGAACATAATTTAAAAAGAGAAATGTAAATATAATCTTTGAATGATATTTTTACTAGAATAGCATAAGTATAAATTTAAAAAGACAAACATTTGTTAAAATTAAGTTTGTATTGGCTGCTTTTCATACATAAAATATAAAGATGAGCTCTAAAATTTTTTGAAGACTGTACACACTTATAATGAAATTTAGGTACATATAAGGAAGAGAAAAATGACCCAGTGAAAGTAACAGGCAAAGGAAACAACCACATATGATCAGCTAAGTTGGGTAAAGTATGCAAGAAAACTTTGTGCTCACAGACACAGAGGAGATGACCATCTAGAAAACAGGGCAGGATGGAATGTGCTGTCAGAAGCCAGGAATGGTTGGTCTGCCATAGCTGGATCAAATAGGTTAGCACCTCACCCAGGAGGGCTCCAGCTGCAAAATTGTGAGAGAGTATTTTTGTTCTTTCAGACTCTTTATGTATGACAATGTGTCATAACAACCCTGGGAAATTAATACACCAAGCAGCTCGCTAAAAAAAGAAAACCAAAACCAAAACCAAAACCAAAACACCAGACGTTAATTGGCCAATAAGTCTTTGACATGCCATTGGTTGAGCATCTTCGTATGAGTCACCGAGGACTGTAATTTAATTTTCTTTCTACATATTCCAGTCTTCACTTAGCAACCATGATGTCATTAAATCAGACTCCTGCTAAAAAGCAACTACTAACAGTTTACTGAGAAGTAACAAGGAACCTACATATCAGAGGCTCACACAAATATCACTTATTAATGAACTAGAAGGCAGGGGAGGGAGAACTCAGTGTTAGCCAGAAGGACTCTGCTGTATCAACTCTATGAATTCACTCTCCATTTCTCATTACTGTTTTCTACTCTTGGGCAGGATATACAAGTGTGGGGCGGGCATCACTCTCAGACTCCCTGGTTAGTGAAATGGCCCAAAGGATTTGCATCCCCTCTCTGATTCCATGGCTAGGATGCTCTTCTTGGAAGACCTTGGTAGAGCATTTTTTAAGTATTGACTATATCTGTCCCATGATCATCACACCTTTAGCCCAGACTATGCAATAGACCTTGCTGGGTGAAGACAAACTCCCCGTGAATATTTCCCTCCCTTCTTTCTAAATTAACCTAGCTTTTTTGAAACTAAAATACTTAAGATTATTCCACAAGTTACCCCTCTATGTTGCCTCATATAATTTCTTTGAGCATTTTAGCTCCCAAATCATGGTCATCTCATTTAGTGACCATGTAACTTGATTCTTGACAGTGTAGTGTTGCAGCCAGGGTCCCTTTGAACTCCTCCCCGAGGGGGCAGGGGATAAGTAGGCGCGAAGTCAACGACACAGACTACGGACACTCACTAGGCAATGTGCAAGCGAGCTCATTTATTGTGAACACAGGCGTTCCCTTTATACCCCCTTCCCTCCTCCCATTGGTCCCTTATGTCCCGTTGGCATCTTCCTATTGGAGCTATGGATGTGTTGCTTTCTAACTGCCTGGGTAGATTTCCAGTCAGCCTCTTCCTGCTCATCAACAGGAAGCAGGGCGGCTGTTGGTCTCATGCCTAGCTTCCTACAGTGTAGTAACTCCTTCGGGTGATCCTTCTGGTCCCCGGTCCCCTTTCATGCCCTTTAACTCCTCTCCCTGCCGTTCTTTATCCATTTCAACCCACACTACATCTCACATTGTACTTCATCATTGTAATAATTATGATCAGTTCTTAAACTCAATTTCAGCACTTATTTCCTGAAAAAAAAAAAAAAAAAGATGCGCTACCATTGCAGTTAACTGATTCAGATCTATGAAACTGTGACCCATAACACTTGCTTTTACACTGTAAGGCTCCTCAAATCTTGACTTTCATAGAAATCAACCTAAACTTCATTTTCATTCATAACAACCACACTCATTCAAAATCATGACCTCCAATGTTACTGGGTGCTTTCAAATAATCTATATTTCTTGGCTTACTTAGCTTCCCATGTAACTCTGTAATTATTCCATGAACTCAGATCTTCAAAACTAAATATGTCTTTTATCATAGCTATTTCAACTATGCTGATTCCTATTTTATTACAAAAACATAAGCTTTAAAAGCAAACCTCTTGAATTTTCTACCACTACAGGTCTGCCTGCCTGTTACTTATTCCATGCTCTCAGTTTGTCATGTGGATGAACTGTTCCCTGCATGAAGCTACATGTTTGTGGACTGATTAGTTCCACTTTACCTATGAAGAATATTGTCTCCAATAATGTGCCACTTTACTTACTGAAAAAAAAGCTTACCTCCAGTACTACAGAAGGAATATTAATTACCCCAGTGGTTTTCCCCTCTCTAAAAATGAATCACTTAACTTCACATATAAATGCTATATCGTTTCCCACCTTAAAAATAAATACAGTCTCAATGTTGCATAATTTAACTAAAACATTTTCTCTGGCCTTTATGATTAAAAACAAACAAACAACAAATGAACAAAACAAAAAACAACAACAACTTTTCCTACTGGAAGAATCTCCTATCCTTTTGGTCTTTCTTAAATTCAGTCAAGCTTCTGTCTCTGCTACACCATGAAGTCTAATCTTGTCATTAATAAATCTACTAGTTAATTATCAGCTATCATCAAATTCAGCCCATCAGCAGCATTTGATTCAGTTTATCACTCCCTCCTCTGTGACAGATTTTCTTAACTTAAGTCTTGGGACATAATGAACTTGGTTTTCATCTAGCTCTGTATTATGTTTAATATCTCCCTCACCAACTATCTTCTCTATGGTTTTGGTAATTTTTAAAAAAATAAAAAATATGTATATTTTACTTTTTGAGACATTTGAGGTTAGCAGCATAAATGTTCAAAATGACAAGGATTTTGCTTATACCCACTGCTTTTACATGCAGAACATCCATGACTCACCTCTTGCACCTGAGTGCTACCTTTGTTAAAACTGATGAAGCTGTGTTGAAACAGCACAGTCACTCAAAGTCCATACATTCCACTGCGATTTGATCAGTGTTATGCATTCTATAACTTTAGACAAATTTATAATGTCATGTACCTGCAATTGAAATGTCACACAGAATAGATTTGTTGCTTTAAAAATTCTCTATATTCCCTCCATCTCTTCTTCCCTCCCAATCCAGACACTTGGAGCCACTGACTTTTTCTTTGCCCTACCAAGATCTCTAGATCATATATTGAGACTAGGGGCAGTATTGTTAGAAGATCACTAAATGTTTTCCAAAGTCACAAAACTATTTTGTGCTCACATTGGCAGTGAATGAGGGACTGAGGAATTATCCATCTTTGTGAGCATTTGATGTCAGATTGCTAGCTATAAATGTGTGTGATATTATCCACTGTTGGTATATTGCTCATTTCCATGGTTACATAGTATACTAAGCATCTTCATTTTCATGTCCCAGGGCAGGGGACTGTGATGTTTCATTAAAAAAATCTTGCTATATTTTGGCTAGGTTATTATGCACATTATTGAGTTTTAAGAATTACTTGTATGTTTAATGTAGTAGTCATTTATCTGTGTTTTGTAAATATTTTCTGATGACTGTGTGGCTGTGTTCACATTTTCTTGACAGTACCTACTCAGAGCATATTTTAATTTTCAGTAAATTCTACTTACCAGTCGTGTCTTTGGTATTGGATTTAAAGTTTTGTTATTTTAACTAAGTTCAATTGGATGTTTAATTGTGTTGTCTCCTAGGATTTTAGCAGTTTTTTTGTTGTTGTTGATTGTTTTATATTCAAGTCTCTAAATGATTTGGGGTTAATGTTTTAAAGCAGGAGTAGCATCTGGGTTGAGATCCTATTTTATGCTGAGTTGCATGTGGATAGCTACTTACTCCAGTGCCGATTGCCAAACAATGTGCCAGTTGCATGCATACTGCCTTCTAGTACTTCAGAAGCCAGCCAGCGGAGATGAACCTTCAAGTTCACTACTAGCTTGATTTCTGTTTGTTTTGCAACTCAGGTAAGTAGGGAATTCAGAAATTGTTAGATTCTATGAGAGAGAGAGAGAGAGAGAGAGAGAGAGAGAGAGAGAGCTGAGAGCCTGTTTTTCTAACGGGTGTGGTACCTGGAAGGTGGACTGAATTCCAGGGGAATGAACCATCACCAAGAGCATTGCGAGCACAGATTAGATAGGATAAGTCTTTTTAAAAAGACAAATAATAGTAGAGGACATGAAGTTACCAGGGGAGTAGAAAGGTATGTGTGGAGAGAGGGAAGGAGTCTGAATATGATTAAAATTAATTAATTGGAGGCTTGCTCACGTGAGCCTGTGGCAGTGGTGGCTAGAGCATGGGACCCATGTCAGCTCAATTAAACAAGGGTCCAAAGGGGATGTGAGAAATAGGTGGCATGCAAGCACTAAATTGAGAACTATTTGAGTCTGATTGTTGCTGGGCGAGGGAAGAGTATAACTTACATATGACCACTGGATGGGCTGACTAGACTCCAGTGGAAACATTTACAATAAAGAACATTTGCGGTACAAATGCCTGAATGACTAGGACTCAGCATGTATGGTAAAGTGCTTAGGATTTGGTGGTGGGGATGGGGGGGCATGAATCGGGTACAGGATTTGGATGCGAGTGGGAAATGTATTAAATTTTAAAAACTCAATAAAAATAAAAAATAATTGTATAAAATTCTCAAGTGAATAGAAATATTTTTGAAGACAGGGGACTGTGATTTTATTTTGGAGCACTCTCTTGTGTTTCACTGTTTATTGTCCATTCTTTTGTCAATATGACATTACCATGATTTCTGTACTTTTATTGTAAGTTGTGATTCCAATAATAAATCATCTAAGTTTCCATAAGTATTACATTGGCAATATGTCAATTTTACCATTCCATGTGAAGCCAATGGATGTTCTTCTAGGACTATTCTGTGGTTCAGTTCTTTGTGTTTTCATATCTAGCAATAGGAATCTCTTCAAAGATTCAATTGATTTTTTATGTGGGCACATGTATGTATATTTGTGTGTGTGTGTGTGTGTGTGTGTGTGTGTGTGTGTGTCTGTGTGTGGAGTCAGAGCTGTCTGCACAAGTGATCCAACTCCTTACAGAGGGCATCAGATTCCCTGGAGCTGGAGTTACTGGTGGAGAGAAACTGTCAGATGTGGGTATTGGAAACTGAGCTTGAGTCCTCTGCAAGAGCAGCAAACACTCTTAACTGCTGCTCCATTTTTCCAGCCCAATAGTAAGGATGTTTTGATAACTGAATTCAGCTATTTATTTCTACATCATTCAGAAGGTAGCAACTCAAAAATAAATGCTTTTAGGGATGACTTAACACCTCAGCTTTCCTAATATTTCCAAATGTTTTATTGAATCTTTCTCTAGCTGACTATTCAAAAGACATCACAAATTAAAACTTGGCTAAAGAAACATTGAACATCAGTCCACTGAAAAATTCCTATTTCAGTAGAAGCAATGTAATGCTGTTCTTTTCATTTTTGGAGTTGAAATATTTGCTGAATAAATTCATTTCTTCTTAAATATTTCAACTTCTTTGGGAGCTCATGTCTTAAGGAGGGCTTCTCTAGAATTGACATCTTCAGAGTATTTAAAATGGGGAAACAAACAATAAACCAAATTATGATCCAAATCATGATTTTTCTCCGGAAGTAAAAACATTTATTAAAGGGCGTCTCCCAGTTAACTATTTCTGTTTGTCATTGGATATAACTAGTTTGCATTACCTGTCCTGGAAGACTTAGAAATGAGTCCAGCAACTTAGACTTCGTGGCCACACTATCTGGGTAAGATTTAGAAGTGAAGAACAGTGTTTCAGTGACTTAGTCTAATCATAATTCATCTGCTGATCCTGGGCTGTATTCTTGTCATGCCCTTTACTCCTAGCTGGGAATTTAATACACCAGCCACAATGTTGTGATTATTAATACTTCTATCTCATTTCACAAATTTGTTTGTCTTAATGACTATGTGTTTGTATTTCTTGACAATTTTATTTTAAATTTAGACACTTTTATTCGTAAATTTTTTCATGAAGTGTTCTCTCTTCTAGAGAAATCTTCCTTCTTGCCATAAAGAATGGCTCCTTCTTATCATCTACCTTCCAGACTAGATAGCATTTAGTAGATATTTTGTCCATGCACAAAATTTAGGCATGTATTCCATTACTACTGCATAATCCCATTTTAATTTTCCTATGTTCTTTTTACTCTATAACATCTAGAATAGTAGATTTTTTCTAATTCTTTTGCTGAACCTTATCCCATTCTTTAGTAAAATGCCAGGTCCTTGACAGTAGTAACGTGACTGCTATGGTTTGCACACCATGCTGAATATAAGGAAAACATAGCTAGACGTGTAACAAGTATTAAGGCACAAATCCTTGTACAAAAAATTGAAGTGTTAATATATAACACAAGTGGATTGGCAAATAAGAAGTGTATGCTTTAGGTAGTTAACAAATTTATACATTATTTTTAGAATATAGCAAAAATTTGCATACATACATAAGTACACACACATTAACTGTTCTTTTTTAAACATTCTTACTTTTTGTAACAGTTCTGAAAATTTGAGAAGAGACTAGTCCTTTATTATTTATTTATTTATTTATTTATTTATTTATTTATTTATTGTCTTTTTTGGACAGGATCTCTCTATAGCCACAGCTGACCTGGAACTCTTTATGTAGGCCAGGCTGGCCTTGAACTCACAGAGATCTGCCTGCCTCAGCCTCCTGAGTACTGGGATTAAAGGAGTGTGCCATCATGCCTAGCAAGAGAAGAGACTAGTGTTAACTCTATAAATTTTTATGCCATACAGTTTAAGTTGTATTCAATATTTTTATAACAAAAAACTCATTAAGGATTAGAAAAACATTATTTTAATGAGCTTGGAACATAACAAAATCCACTTTTAAGAATACAAGGAACATGAATTTGATTGTGATAACGTATCAGAAGGAACTGTGCACCATTTCATGTTAAAAAAGATCCAGGTAATATTGTTAATATGATAAAGGAGAGAAAGGGGAGACTGATGCTCTTTATTCCAGAAAGTGTAATTCATATTTATACCAATATGTGGAAATAAAAAAACTAGTGATGAAGGCATTTGCTGGGAGAAAACAAAACTATTGTCAGTTAGAGCTACTGAATTAAGAATAAAGCATATAATATGTCAGGAACATGAGGCTGAAATATGACTGAAACTCAGCAGTAACTAGCAATGTAGATAATGCCAAGGAAGTGGATTAAACTCCCTCTACTAGACAACAAAACCCAGACAGGATATATTTTCTCAGATGTTCCATGACAAATTAAAAAAAAAATCTAAATTGAGAGCTAGTGAGAGAGTTCTAGGTAAAGGCATTTGATTCCAAAGACTTGAGTTCAATCCCCAGAAAGCACACAAAGGAAAGGAGAGAACCGACTGCATGAAGCTGTCATCTCACCCACCCCAAAAACACACTGTGACACATGGACCCATACACACATATCATGCAGACCCCCCCAACATACTAGTAAAAACAATATTGTAATATGAATTTGAAGTACAGGAAGCAAATTGTCCATTTTAACTTAAAGGTAAAGTAAATACTAAAGGAAATTGGTAGGGCAGAAAAATAAAATATTCTATAGTTCATGAATAGAAAATAAGGACAATCTAAAAGAAATATTGGAATTACTTCACTCAGTGCAGGATTATTTTCCCTGGTGTTCTACTAGAGTAGAAACCCAATCCTGGTCATTCTACTGCGGCACTGCGCCAGTTCAATGCCTGGCACACACTGAGTACACAGCGCTTAATCAGCAAATTGCTCTAGTCCTAATCTAAGGTTTAGGCTATTGCACAATGAATCAGTACAAAGCTTTGGAGGCCTTTATCATAAATTTGGTATATTATAACAGTTGGGTGCTATTGAACTGGTAAATAACATGGGTGAATAAAATGGGACAAATATGTGTTATAGAAAGGGAGACTACAGCACGTGTATGTGTGTGTGTGTGTGTGTGTGTGTGTATGTGTGTGTGTCAAACTAAAGATAAAAACTTCAGATTATAGGATAGAATACTGCTGATTCCTGGAAAGGAAACAAGAGAAATATGCCATTGTTTTTAAATAGTGTTTTAATGAGTCTTTGCCATGTTTTGATCATGGTTGGACCCTGTCTCATCTTCTTTCAGACTCACCTCCACCTTCCTACACCCCTCATTTAGCTTCCTCTAATGTTTTTCAATGTCAGTTGAGTCTAATATGTGTTTCCCAAATGCACTTTTGTGTGGGTCCATTCCCTGAAACAACCAATGCTGGTCAAGTTCATAGGTCTCACAACCTTAAAAAAGACAGACTCTCCTCTTCCAGCAGCTATCAGCTAGGGCTGGGGCTTCTAGCACACCTCTCTGATCTCCGCTAGAATTTGTCTGACTTGGGCTTATGCAGGTCTTTGGAGTACTGTTACAAACTCTGCGGACTCATGTGTGCAACTGCAGTCTTGTGTCTAGGAACGTTTCCTTGTATTTATCCACTGCCTTCAGCTCATACAATCTTAAGACCATTGGGGCTGGAGAGATGGCTCAGTGGTGAAGAACAATGGCTGTTCTTGCAAGAGACCCAGGTTCAAATCCTAGCGCCCACATGGAAGTTCACAACTGTCTGTAACGCAGTTCCAGGGGATCTGACAGCCTCTTTTGTCCTCTGTGGGTATTGCACAACATGGGTGCACTTACCTACATGCAGGCAATACAAACATACACATAAAATAATAATAAATAAAAGCATATTTAAACAAAGAACACAGAGGAAGGAATTAGGTACAAGTGAAAAATCACTTCTGGAAAACTTATTTGACTGAAGAAGCATATTAGAAAACAATATTGCTGGATTTCAAATAATGACTATACTCCTAAATACAAGTAAACAAATTCTACACAAGCTTTCCCTGAAAACAGAAGCTACAGCTCCCAATTCATCAGGCAATGCTGATTTTTTAATGGACAAAAATATTACAATAGAAAAGTATTGATCACTACCCTTCATAAACCTGAATGAAAAATACTTCAAAAAAAGTGTTAGCAAATTAAATTCATCAAGTCTATTATGATCTAGAAAGGTTTATACAAGGAATGCAATCTTGGGTCACCATTTGAAAGTCAATTTATCTCACCAGATCAATGTAAGAACAAGAACACTGTGCTGGGTGTGGAGATGCTTGTCTGTGATCCAACAATTTGGAGACTGAGGGAGAAGAACGGCATGGCAATGAAGACACCATGCATGTCATGGGTTACACGATGTGATTGCTAGGCCAGTCTGGACTGGGAAGCAAGACATTGTTTCCCACAATAACAGCAAAGCAGGAAAAAAGAAATGAAGTCTGTGATGATTTCATGATTATACACAGTGAGATCACTTGATGAATTCAGTACTCACCAATATGTGTCAGCAATCTGACATTTTTTCTCTTCTGGATTAATGATATTTATAAGAAAATCATCTAAAACTGACACTACAGCTGGCATCATATTTAACAAGAAAATGAAGACTGCTCTCTCTACAACTAAGAATTCATCTTTCAGTTCTTTAAATTTAAAAATTTGACAAAAAACTCATATGTCCACTTCACCAAGGAAGATACAGAAATGGCAAATAAGCATGTGAAAAGGTGATTGATATCAGTCAACAGGAGAATGTAGGTATAACTCACCATTATATTGGTTCCAATAAGAAGTAAATCTGATAATGAGAGGCCCCATGGAAGACAGAGTGCCTGGAGGGTTCGCATGCTGCTGGTGAGCATAGAAATCACAACTGCTCATCAAAACAGTTGTAAAAATTGCAATAAAACCATACAATGCTCTTTCCAAGTATTTTGAATAAGAACAAAAATGTCATATCTGGGAGTAGAGAGACGCCTCGGTGGTTAGGAGCACTAGCTGCTCTTCAGAGGACATGGGTTCAGATTCCAGCACATACAGTGGCAGCTAACAACCATCTGTAACTCCAGTTCCAGAGGATCCAATGCTGTTTTCATCTCTTGCTGAGCTTAGCTTGTAGGAGGTAGGGACTGCATCTGGAAAACACTGCAAAAGTTGCCCCAAGTCAGTGGGTCTTGAGTTCTTGTCACTCAATTTCAAAGAAATGAAATCAAAGTATCACAGAGGGTGATTTTTAGAGAGACGTTCTTATAGATTCATGAAAAATTGAAGGCAGAACTGTACAGCAGGAGAGGTCCCAGGAAGTAGGGTGCCATCAGTGTACTCGGCTGAGGGCTTTTGAAAGGACTAAAGGAAGAAACTTTGATGAGGAATGGAAAGGAGATTGTAAAGGTGAGTCCAGTTTGCCCAATCACAAGGTTTTCAGGTGTCTCCTTCCAGCATATATACCCCCCCACCCCCCAGCAAGGGTAAGAGACAGTAAGGAACCAGGAGCCAGAACGAACCAGAATGCTCTTCTTCATTCCTGGCCACCATCGAGGACATTCTCAGAATGCTGTTTTGATATCCATGTCCTCTGGACCAGTTTCTATCTCCTGTTCTCATAACTTTCAGAATAGAAAAATGACTCTGGTGCATAAAGTGGAATAGGGATCAACAAGAGAACAGAATTTACCACAACTACATTTCACACTTTGACTGAATCTCAAATATGGAAACTATGGAAAGCAAGAGAAGCCAGATTCAAAGGCTACACATGGATTCCTCTCAGATGACCATCTGGAAAGTGCAAAGTCAAAGGGACAGGAATCAAGGCAATGTTGGCAGAGGATGGGCGAGACAGATTTCAAAACAGGAACTTTGATTGAGACAAAAATGTCCTATGTCCTGATTATGGTGGTGGGCACAGAACAGGATGCAAAGTGCCAATTAAAATGCAAAGAATATATTCATTTAAGAATCAGAATTATGATATATGAAAATAATACTGTTTTCTATTGCTGTGTCTCAAATTATACCCATACTCAGTAACTCATGGCAATAAATGTTGATTACCTGTTGATATCTGTGGATTTAAAACCCAAGCTCAATTTGGCACTAGAGCTTCTGGCTCATTGCCTGTCGCCAGCTGCAGTGAGCTGAGGGTTGGGGCTTCAGTCATGGCTCAGTGAAGAAAGATCCACTTCCATCTCATTCATGAGGCTGGTGGCCAGCTCACAGGATGCTAGGTGGTTATTACTGAGAGGGGTAGAAAAGAGAGAGAGAGAGAGAGAGAGAGAGAGGAGAGAAGAGAGGAGAGAGAGAGGAGAGAGAGATAGAGAGAGAGAGAGAAGAGAGAAAGAGAAAGAGAAAGAGAGAGAAAACGAACAGGTAGCCATGGAGGCCAAAAGAGGGCCTTAAATACTTTGGAGATGGAGTCACAGGCATTTTTGAGCAGGCTAATGTAGGTGCTGGAATCCAAACTTGGGCCTCATTATAGCGTAGCAAGCACCCTTAACCATGGAGCCATTTCTCCAGCCCTCCAATAGTTGTGGGGTTTTTTGCTAAAGCTTTATAACCTTACCTTCCATGTAGTGTCCATCGTTTTTAAATCCATTGCCTTCATCAGAAATGAATCATCATATCCAGCCCACACAGAGGAGATTACACAGATAACACTAGATTGCAGATCACTGGGATTTTACAACTACCTACTGCATTATGTGTCAGTAAATCAGAATTGAAAAAAGAAGTGTGAGAACTAGTACTTAAAGGCAAAGAAAGACATTAAAATACACCATGTCAGGATGTCTATATAAAACTGAAATTTTATCAAGACTGCAATGAAAATGTTTGTGTTGGGTAGGTCCAATAGCTGAGGAACAGGTGTAAGCAATTGCAGGAGAGAGGACATGGTCAGTTAGATAATAGTGTTTAGAAATGAGACTTAACTCAAATACAAAAGCCATCTACTTAGAGAGACAAGAGGTGAGGAGGAGTTAATGCTGATCTCTAAGAGCCACAAAGAACAAAGCAAAAATCTAACTGCACAGTGAGATAGACAAAATCACGGGTTAACAAAGATGGGGTTACAAATACCACCTATCAAATTTGGGAAGTTTACTATGGAGTCTCAGTTCTCTAACGATTGTTATAAAAGAAGTGCAGGACTCAGACAGTTCATTGCAGAGATCTTTTGTGACACCAGTTCACGTAAAGGAACCCTTAAAGCATTGAGCGGACCACAAGTCCAATGTGTGCGAAAGGTGAAATTAATTTGCTTGAAAGGCCAGTTCAATACTAAGTAGTCTTAAAAGTGCCATGTAGTCAAGGGTTTTCCTCATGCACCTTTATGCTGACATCAAACTGGAATTAAGTGACGTGGTAAATACTTTGTCTGTGGGTAGAACTGATTTTTAAGATCTAAGAGACACAAGAGTCAGGTTTGGCAGTGCATGCCTGTAATGCCAACACTAGGTAAATAACAGCAGGGGAATCCAAAGTTCCAGGCTTGTGTTTCCTACCTAGTGAGATCAAGGACAGCCTTTGGAGACATGAGAACATATTTCACTCAAAGTCCTCTCCCCCGAAAGAGAAGACCTCACAAAATTGTTAAGAGAGAGTCAAACCTAACATTTGAGGAAGGAAGAAGTGATTTCTACTCCTTATATGCGTAGGCAGTGGGTACACACTCTTCTCTACCATCCTTCAGTGTGAGTAGGTTTAAACATCCTAGTAGTTTAGAACCTTCCTAATTGCTTATTCCAATGTGAGGACTTTAATTTTCGTGGAATGTTTTAGTGACAAAGACAAATCATTTAGGTCAAGAGCATTCTGGGGTTTCTCTTTTTGGGGAAATTTTATTGAATATTTGAAAATTTCATACAATATATTTTAGTCAAATTTGGATGCCCCCCCATCTTCATCCCTAAGCCCTATACAGTTGGTCCTCTTTCCCCAAATGCCCCTTGGTAAGGGTCCATCCACTGCAACCTGGTCAGTCTACCAAGTGTCTCATGCTTAAATAAGTCTGACTCACCACTGCAGCAGCCATCAGTTGTCAGTAGTCCATCACTTAGGGTTGGGGCCTTACCAACTTCCTTGTGTCCATGCTTCAATTTTTCTGGCTTGAACCTATGCTGGACTTTACATGGTCATCACTGTTGTGAGTTCCTATGAATAACTGCCCAGTCATCTAGAAAGATGTTTCCTTGTGGTCATCCTCTACCTCTGGGTCTTACAATCTTTCTGCCTCTCATCCTCAATGATCCCTGAGTCTTGTGAGGCAGAGGTTTCATACAGGTGTCCTCTTTAGGGATAGCCACTTTTCAGACTCTTCTCTGTATATTGTCCAGTTGTGGGCCTCTTTGTTAGTTACCATCTACTGCATAAGGAATACCCCGTACTGAGGGGTAAGAGAAGCATTACTATGAATATAACAATAAGTCATTTGGCATCCATTCAGTATTCTAAATATTTAGCACAATAATAGCATTAAGATTTTGCCTATGGGCTATAGCACGTTACAGCACTATGAATCAGGCTACTCAGCACAGATAATGTTTCTTCTTGTTTGTTTTAGAGTTCATGTATGTAGTGTCTTCAGCAAAAGGATCTTACCATCAATGTCTAGTGGTTAACGAAGAGGATGGGCAATGGCCAGTATTGTATGAAAGTCTATGGGAGCCCTGGGTAGCATCAAAACAAAAATTATATTACTGGAATTGGACTTTTATTTTGTTAACCTATGGTGTCTCCTAAGAGTGATGTCTCAATGTTATAGTCCTAGGGTTTCATACAACTTTTTCTAAAGTCCTCTAGCAATATTTATCCCTCCAAAAACTCCCTCCTCTTCTGTGCTCTCCCATTACCCTCCCCATTTAAGTTCTAGGCTATTATTTTTCTTTCCTTCTTTATACCACTTCATTCTACCACCCCTCATTGGAAGGCTACCACCGCTCCATGGCCATTTATTACCTTCCTGACATCTTGGATTTCAACTTGAAGCTTGCATATCTAGGATTTCAAAGCTACCATCTGCTTATGAGAGAGGAAATGTGATGTTTGTTTCCTTGGTCTAGATTAATATAGTTTAAAAACTTAATGTCTCAGTTTAAAAATGAACCTATTGGAAATATCAATTGAAATTGTCCGTATTCCATGTTTACGATGAAAACCATACCTAACATTTTCTTTTTTGTACATTCAAGAATATATCACTTTGAATAGAATACTTGGGATTCAATAAGAAAATAATCAGCTAAAGCCAATTTAAGTAGCATTCATTTTTGCCAAGTGTAACACCAACTTTTGCCCTGTGGCTCCCAAGCCCACACTGTCCTTATTCTTGACCAACAAACCTGACACAGGCAATATAAGCTACAGTTATGCTGTCTGGGAAGGGGTCACTTACAAAAGCATGGACATCCATGGGCTGTGTCTCCTACATCTCGGCTGTGCTTTTTCAGACCCACTGCCCCCAGTTCTCCGCCAGCACTCTGTCAGCATTGTGTCAGTGCCCCACCAAGATGGTGACTTCTTAGGGTTCAGGCCTTCAGCTGCTATGGGTTTGTTTGGAGGACAAGCCTATCCAACACCAAGTGTTCATTTGATACTGAGATTTAGTTTTAGTATTTAAAACATTCTGTGTAAAATGAATAAAAACTCACATGTTGAAAAGTTTTCAAATTGATCTTAATATAGTAAAGTAAAATGGTTGGTCTGCTTTCAGAAACCATATACAATTCACATGGCTTGAGCTTTACATTTTGGACAGCCCTATTATT
>NW_008334005.1:2706748-2728605 GCF_000622305.1 Nannospalax galili
ACTCCAAAAGAGGGTTCCATTCCTGGCATTGCATTTTTGTTTGCGAGCATATGATATCTGATAGGCGCTCCCCACATGTCACAGGGTGACTCCACTTAAATTATTTTTATATTGTGTGTAGAAATATATACATATAGATGTAATACTTTAAGAAGCTTCTATACTGGTAGGTTTCCATGGCTTTTTGTAAAGGCCTTTAATGTTACTTATCACTTCATTGTCCTCCCATTCCACACCTCATTTAACAATTCCTATTCTGTAATTACCTTTTCCTGTTTATATCACTGCATTCCATCTCCCATCCCAGGAAGCCTCCCCAATCTATGGCCATTTATTTATTTACTCAGCTCTCTGAATTTTCTGCTTGAAAAATGTATATATAAGAATTCAAACCTAACATCAAACTATGAGAGGGAATATGCATAGCTTTTCTTTCTGGGTCTGTGTTACCTCACACAGGATGACTGTGTCCAGTTCTATCTATTTACCTCATACTGTCATAATTCTATTTTTAACAACCAAATAATATTCCATGGTGTAAATATACCATATTTTTGTTATACATTCATCCATTGATGGGCATCCAGGTTGTTTCCATTTCCTGGCTATTATGAAATGGTCAGCAGTTAACACAGATGAACAGGTATCTCTGCAGTACTTCATAGAGTTTAGGGATATACGTTGGAGTGATATGACTGTATCATATGTTAGATATAGTTCTAGTTTTTTGAAGAGTCTCCACACTGATTTACACTCCTACCAGAAATAGATAAGAAGTTTCTTTTTCTACTTCCACTGAAGCATTTGCTGTTGTTTTTTTTTATTTTTATTTATTGATTTTTTTGTATGTGTATTTCATACAGAACATCCCAAACAATCTTATTCATCTTTATACCCCCATCCCCAAATGACACCCTCCCATACCCCACCCCCACTGGAGCCCATATACTCTGTCACCCTGTTACTGTTTCGATCTTAGCCATTCTGAGGGGGTAACAGGAAATCTCAAAGTGGTTTTAAATTTGCGTTTACCTGATGACTAAAGATGTTAGAAATGTTTTTAGGTATATCTCAGCCATTTGTGTTTCATGTTTTGAGATGTTTTTATTCATCTCTTTGCTCCAATTTTTAATTGGAATGTTTGCTTTTTTGATGTTTAGATTCTTTTTATATTCCCAATACTAACACTCTATCAGATGTATAGCTGAAAAATGTTTTGCTACTCTTCAGGTTGCCTATTCTCATGAATGATGGTGTTCTTTTATGTTCTGAGCTTTTTAGTTTCATGAGGTCCCATTTGTTAATTGTTGGATTTAATGACTGCACCATAAGAGTCCTGTCCAGAAGGTCCTTTCCTGTGCCTATATGTTTCAGTGTATTTCCTACTTTCTACTCAGTTAGATTCTAATAGATTTATCCCCTATTATCCTATCTTACATTGAGCACATTGATCCATTTGAAGTTGAGTTTTGTGCATGGTGAAGATAGGGCTGTAGTTTCATTCTTCTATCTGTAGCTGTCTAGTTTGGCCAGCACCATTTTGTCCATCATGCTCTTTTATTTAGAGTATATTTGTGGCTCCTTTGTCAAAAATAATGTGGCTGTAACTGCTTATATTTAAATCTAGGCCTTTAGTCCTATTCCACTGATTGATGTGCCTTTTTTATGCCAGTACCATGCTATTTTTATTACTAATACTCTGCAGTAAATTTGAGAGAAAACTGTCCCCAGCAGTTCCTCTCTTGTTCAGGATAATTTTGGCTATCCTTGGTTTTGTGTTTGTGTGTGTTTCCCCATGAAATTTGAGATTATTTTTTCAGTTTCTGTGAAGAATTCTATTTGAATTTTAACTGGTATTATATTGAAACTTTAGATTGCTATTTGCTGTCACCACAAGTGGTGGCTGCTCTTCCATTCTCGTGGGTGCTGCTCCTTCATTCTCACGGGCATAGAGGCTGCTCCTCCGCTCGCTCTGGTCTGAGGCTGCTCTTCTGCCTGCCCTGCGCTGAGGCCGCTCTTCTGCTCTCCTGGTGCTGAGGCAGCTCATCTGCTTGCCCTGTGCTGCCTCCTGTCATCGTTGCTTCTGCCCGGTCCTGGACCCCAGGGCTGGAGAGGAGACTGTGTCAGCGGATTCAGACACAGGAGACCAGGTTCAGTGACACAGGTCTGCTTTATTGCAGGAAGGCAAAAGCTTATATAGGGGTAGTGGTCCAATCACAGTACAGCACCCTATCATAGAACCTATCTAGGTTTAGCACCCTATCATATTACAGCAAGATACCTTATTAGCATAACAGACTTAACATCCTATCACAGAATAGAGGGTAGGATGCCTCATTAGCATACTGGGTTTTAGATTATAGAGCCTGGATTCCTAGAAACAACATGACCATGACAGTTGTAATATCACCCTAGGCTCAAGCCTGTCTCCCACATCTATTGGAAGGATGGCTATTTTCACAATATTAATCCTATCAATTCATATGCATGGGAAGTATTTACATCTCCTGGTAACATCTTCAATTTCTTTCTTCAGTGTCTTAAAGTTTTTATTTTATAAAACCTTCATTTCCTTGGATAGATTTATTGCAAGATATTTTATGTTTTTTGAGACTACTGCAATTGGTATAATTTCCTTGATTTCATTCTAGGATATTTGTTTTTGATATTTTATATCCAGCTACTTTGCTGAATGTATTTATCAGCTTTAGGAGTTTTCTGAGGGAGTCTTTATTTCTTTTATGTATAGAATCATGTTATCTACAAGAAAGAATACATTGAATTCTAACTTCCAATTCTTATCCCTTTAATTCCTCACTTCCCTTTACTGTTCCAGTTAAGATTTCAAGCACTACACTGAACAGGAATGGAGAGAGTGGACATCCTTGTCTTGTATAAATGAAAATGCTTTGATGTTTTTTTCAATTTATTATAATGGTGGCTGTGGGATTATTGTATATATACTACATCATGTTGGAATATGGCCCTGTACCCCTATATTCTTCATGATTTCCAATGGATTGGGTTTTATGAAAAGTCTTTTCTGCATCTAATGAGATGATCATGTGGTTTCTGGCCTTGAGTCTGTTTATATGATGGATTATATTTATTGATTTGCATATGTTGAAAATCCCTGCATCTCTTGAGTCAGAGTGGTTTAGATATAATGTTTCTTTTATGAAATTGTGTGCCCCTGTGGGTGGTACACATATCATTAGGATTGTAATATCCTCTAGGTATATTTTTCCTTTAATGTATATGAAGTGACCTTCCCTAACTATTCTGACCTGTTTTGGTTTGAAGTCTAGTTTGTCAGATATTAGAATAGATATACCTCCTTGCTTCTTATTCGTTTTGCTTAGAATATTGTTTTCCATCCTTTTATCCTAAAGTGGTATCAGTCATTGATGGTGAGGTATATTACTTGGATGCAGAAAATCAATAAATCCTCTTTTGAATCCAGTTATTTAGTCTGTGTCTTTTTATTAGGGAACTGAGGGCATTAGTATTGAATGTTATTACTGACCAATGTCTATTAATTTCTTTTATGCTGGTGTTGTAGTGCTGTTTCCTTAGACCTTTTCTGTTAATTGTTCTGAGATCATTTATTTATTCTTTGTGCTCTCTTAAGAGAGTTTAATCTTCTCTTAAGAACAAATTTTTCCATTAAATATTCTATGTGGAGCTTGTTTCATGAACATATATTCATTAAATCTCTTTTTATCATGGAGAGTTTTTCTTTCTCCTTCAATTACAACTGATAGTTTTGCTGGATATAGGAGTCTGGGATGGAGTCTGTGCTTTTCAATGGCTTATAGGACAGATCCAAGCACTGACTTTCACAGACTCCACTGAAAATCAACTTTTGTCCTGATGAACACTTAGTTATATGTGACTTGATCTTTCTTACAGCTTTCAAAATATTTTCCTTGTTCTACATATTGTTTTGACTACTATAAGACAGTGGGTATTTCTTTTTTCATTCTGTCTTCTTGGTATTTTATATGCCACTTGTGCCTTGATAGGTATTTCCTCCATAGATTTGAGAAGATTTTCTTCTCTGATTTTATTTAAAATGTTTTCTGTGCCCTTGATCTAGGGTTCTTCCACCTTTATGATTCAGATGTTTGTTCTTTCCATACTGTTCCAGAGCTCTTGTATGTACTGTTTCTGGCTTACTTTATATCTGATATGTTCTTGGATTGAGTGATCCATTTCCCCAGCTTGTCTTCAAGATCTGATATTCTCTGTTCCATTTCTTCCACTTTCCTTTCACTTCTGTTTTCTAGGATTTTTGTTTGAGTTCCTGAATGTTTTATTCCATGCTTTACTTGTTTTTTTTTATTTCCTTTAGTGAGTTTATCTCTTCATTAAATTGTAATCTCATGTTTTGAATTGTTTTAGCTATTTCTTCCAACTGCTTATGTATTCAGTCTTTTACTATTATGTTATTTAAGTTCTTTGAACATATTTATGATTGTTAATTTGAAATCATTCTCTTTTGTATGTGCTACATTTCCATTCTCATGAAACATTATGTTGAGGGTGCTAACTTCTGGAGTAGACATATTATCTTGGATATTCATCACTTTGTTTGTGTGTGTCTTTTTTTATTAAACCTAGGCATCTGGACTTGTGTCTGGGTTGGTATTTCTTGGTATGGTACATGATCTCATCTTTGTTGAATGGTTGTATCTTTGTTTTTTCTCCAATTTGTTATGGCCCAGTTGGTGTTCAAATTGGGAGTTACTTTATGTTGATGCACAAATGGAGTATAAGAAGTGGCCACAGTTTAGCTAGAGATAGATTCAGCTTTTGAGTTGAGGTCCCAGGATTGACTCCTCAAGGTCATAGAGCAGCAGGGTGGGCTGTGTGGATGGTAGCTGAACAGGTTGGCTGATTGGTCAGACTGGGAGAGTTTGCACATCTGAGCATGCAAGGATCTTAGCAACCCATGCAAACTGTATAGCTGAGATGATGGAGGCCCAGGGAGGGGTAGGAAAGGGAATTTACCAGGGCAGGTCAGAGAGAACTGGCAGGTATGGGGCCATGCAAGTCTACTAGCTTCCAGAAAACACCTGGGAGCTGCTGAATTGTGGATGCATTATTCTTTTCCCCTGTTCTAGAATACCTGATCAATAACATTAGGTTCCTTATGAAGAAAGCCTGCTACATGGTAAGTACTCAATATTTTCTCAGAGCTGGGCAATAACCTACCTTCTTTTTCATTCTTGAACTCCTATAATGTGCATTCTTGTAAGGATTGTTATTTTCCTCTTGTGTTATCATATTAGAAGTTTTTACAGACTCAAGAGATCAAGCTGATAATTGTCTGAAAGACCAAAATTACAATTGTTCTCATCGTCAACCCTATAAAATCACCTGGAAAAAAATGAAGGAATGAAGAAAACAGTCAAAAATGATTTTTATATCAAGACAAAAAACAAAACAAAACAAAATCTCCCACTAAGAAGACTGAGTATACATGTATGGAGCATGTTATTAAAAAGCAGAACATGACAAATATGGCAGTACATGTCTTCAATCCCAATACTCAGAAGACAGATACAGGTAGATCTCCGTGAATTTGATGACAGTTTAGTCTTCATAGAGAGTTTCCAGTCCAGCCAAGGCTACAGAATGAGACCCTGTCTCAAAAAATAAATAAATAAATAAATAAATAAATAAATAATAAATAAAAAACAAAGCTACCTCATAAAAATTACTGATTTTGGTCAATATGATATATCATCAAATAAAACTATGGGAAAACGGTTTTCAATAAAGTTTCATAAATTAGACACGACACTATAACTTGAAGAAAACTGAGTTAATTGTCTTAGTTTGACCACTAATTAACTTTTTAAAATTCCCTGTGATATCTGTAAGGATAAGCCTTTAATGAAAAAACAGTCTTCTTTTTAGCAGAGTTTATACATATAAGCACACTAGTATAAATTACATGATTTCTAGTATAATCTACAGACTTAAACAGAATTGCTAAGGGATTATTTAGCAAGCGCAGGCTGATCTGCATATAATATTTTGTTTAATCTTTGCAAAAATCTCTTGAACAAGATATTTCAGTCTCTATTTTACTTATGAAAATATTGAGTCACACAGCTCATACAGCAAGTAAATCAGTAAAGAGGAAATGAAAATGTCTTCATAAGTACTAAATCAGTTGATTCTTGGCCTTTGTCTGAAATCCAAGTGTATTTCTAAACCCAATTTTTTTCAGTTCATACCTTTATTGATCTAATACTATCAAAATTAATTTAGTTATGTTAAGTTGTATTTTTTGAACAATATAATTTATTAGGTTGATTTCATTTTGTAAATTATGTTAAATATTTAATCATAAGCATGAATATAGGTTTATTTAAAATGAGGTTCATACTGACACCACTTAACAAGTAGGACAGGGACTGGAGAGATGGCTCAGTGGCTAAAAGCACTGACTGCTCTTGCAGAGCACCCAGGTTCATTGCCTAGCACCCACAAGGCTGTCAACAACCATCTATAATTCCAGTTCTTGGAGATCTAGCACCCTCTTCTGGCCTCTGTGGACACTGCATGCACATGGTGCACTTATAGACATGGCGGAAAATACACTCATTCATATAAAAATTAACAATAACTACAACAGGGGCTAGAAAGGTGGCTCAGTGGTTAAGAACACTGGCTGTTCTTGCAGAAGACCCAGATTATAATCTAACACCCACATGGCAGCTAACAAGTGTTTGTAACTCCAGGTCCAGAGGATCCATCAGCCTCTTCTGTTCTCCATGGTCATTGTACTACATGGGCGCATTTACCTACATGCAGGCAATATACACATACACATAAAATGAAAATAATAAATAAAATATTTAAAAGGTAAGGAAATCATAAAAAGGCTACAAAAGATAACTAGAACAGTAACAACCACCAAAATAATAAACAGCTTTAAATCCTAAAACAAGAACATAATTAAAATAATATAAAGCAGAAGGCTATTCTGTAACTGTGACATGGTTATGTTCAGTAAGAACATGATCCTAAGGGGTCATACTTACTATGAACTTGACAAAACTCCATCATACTAACTTAATGGATTTTTTTTCCTATCTATTACATTCATGAAATTCTGTTTAGTATTTGTCTTTTTCAAGTGTCACTGTCCAATTCTAAAGTTCATCTGGGTCCAGTTTAATATAGCAAAATATGTTTATCTTCTTCATCAAAAGATAATTACTCTAACACAAAAATTTATACCTCCTGAAAACCATCTCTATACAATAATAAGTTATAATCTAAAAAACTAAATTTAATGACATTAATCATAGAATCTTAGAGTGTCAAAAGAGTATACAGTCCTATTTGGAAAATGATATATTTTTAGAATTCCTTAGATAACTTGACCCTAAGAATTGTCATTGAAGGATGCAGCAAGAGAAACACAGGAAATACCAAGGTCATTCTTTCAAGAAAATCCAGCATCCCTGTATCTTGATGTGATGTGCATCTTTAATGAACATAACCCTTAAAAGACTATAGAATACATTCTTCAGTGGGTTTCAAAAGTGGTCGTTGCATTAGACAGATAGAATCTTAGATGATTTCAGAAGCCCCCAAATAGTGATGCCCCATAGTCGCTAATTGGAAAATACCATAGATTGTTAAAAAAAAAAGTGAAAGTGTAGCAGTTGTTCGTCAAGCAAGGCAAGTGCTCTACCAAAAAACTACATCCCCAGAACCAGAGCTTTGGCTTTGCACCCAGATTCTTTGTATAATGAGAATCATTATTCTTAATGGGTGTTTTAGTTGTATGACATTAGTAAAAATATCTGACACTTGATTTATTTTGACACATACTTTCAGAAATTTTAGTCTATTGTCAGGTGTATCCATATTTTGTAGCCTGGTCTGAGGCAAAATATAAATCATGGTGACAGGATCATGTGAGATAAGATGAACCTCATCTCATGGCAGCCAGAAAGCAGAGAGAGGCAGAGGACAAAGAGTCAGACTAGAGCATCCAAAAGACATGCTCAGACCATGACAGCTAATCTCAGTTGTCAATTTGATGAGATCTAAAATCATCTGGGAGTTGTGCCTCTATGGTTGACTACACAGGATTATCTAGATTAGGTTAATTGAGATGGGAAGGTCTGGCCTCTATGGGTAACGAAGTTCCCTAAGTTAGACTATTTAGAAAGGAGAAAATGACCTGAGCACAAGAATTTATTGCTTTCTCTTTCTTCACAGTATGTGACCACCTGGCTCAGGCTCCTGCTGTGGCAATTTCCGTGAAGGATAGTGACCTCATACTATGAACCAAAATAAACTTTCTCCCTTAAGTTGCTTTGGTAGGTGGCCTGGTCTACTTTCCTTTCACTATAATAAACAGCAAGACCAAAAGCAACTTGGGAAGGAAAAGGTTTATTTGTTTTATAACTCACAGTCCATCACTGAAGAAAACCCAGGCAAGAACTCAAGGCAGAATCCTAGAGACAAGAACTGAAGCAGAGACAGTGGAGGAACGCTGCTTCCTGTCTTGCTTCCCCAACTTGCTCAGCTACTTTCTTATACAGCTCAGGGCCAGACTGTCCATGGATGGCATCATGCACGGTGGACTAGGCCCTCCTACACCAAATACCGATTAAGAAAATGCCTCACAGACATGGTCACAGGCCAAAGAAGAAAAACTCCTCAGCTGAGGTTTCCTCTTCCCGGGTGTCTTTAGTTTGTGTCAAGTTGACAAAGACTAATCAGCATGATCAGGTTTTCTTGTTTTGTTTTGTTTTTTAACCAAAGAAATAGAAAAGAAACTAATATGCTTAGTGCACACTTCCTTCAAACAGGCCCCACCTTTCACAGTGTTTACTACCTCCTAATAATCCATTAAATTGTCTGTCAATGAAGGAACCAACTGGAGGGATCAGAACCCTCAAAACCCAATCATTTTGCAAAAGTGCTACTAGCTATGAAGAAAAGCTTCAACACATGAGCATTGTTTGTTTGGGAGATGGTAGCCCCAGCTGTTCTGGTAGCCCCATGCTGTCCTCCATATCACAGAAACCCACTTGCCTCTGCCTCCCAAGTGCTGGGATTAAAGACATGCACCATCATGACCAGCATACAGATCATTTATATCCAAATCAAAACAGTAAGAAAAAGATGGTTATGATTAGGAAGAAATAATCACGCAAGTTATCAATTAACTAAATTTGCATAGATCAAACTTTTACCTAAAAGAAGAAACATGGTGACAGGATGATGATGAGGTCTCACCAAAATAATTTACACTAAATGAATACACTTAAGTATTTCAAAACATTGAAAGAACAAAGGATAAACTATTAGAAATTTACTCGAACTTAGGACATCTCCTTTAGGGATATTAAATAATATCCAATATCACTAACCATGAGCGATAGCAGATCAAAACCGCAGTATTTTACTTCATGTGTGAAAAAGGCCAAACCAGAAATATAAAAGAAGTGTGAAGATAATAGAGATAATAGCATCTTTGTACACTACTGGTAACAATGTAAATTACTATATCTATTAAGGAAAAGAGTCGTAGGAAGTTTTTAATGAAATAAAAGTAGAACTATCAGATGATCCTGCAAATTCACTAGTAGAAGTGTCTCCAAAGGAAGTGAAATGACTTTGTTAAAGAGGTATCTGCAACTTAATGTCCATTGGAGAATTATACAGAATAATCAGGATACAGAATCAACCTATGTTCTTCAGTGAGTAAACGAAGAAAAAAACTACACACACACACACACACACACACACACACACACACACGTACATATGTATAATGGATTACTATTAATTTTGTTGTTGTTTGGGACAACATCTCCCTGAAGCCCCAGCTAATCTTTAACTCCTTATGTAGACCAGGCTGGCCTCTATCACTCAGAGATCCATGTGCCTCTGCCTCCCAAGTCCTGGTACTAAAGGCATGCACCAACACATTCTGCTTATTCAATCTTTATAAAGAAGAAAAATCCTATTATTTGCAGCAATGTGAATGGACTTGGAAATCATTATAGTAAATAAAGTAGTTAACCCTCCAAAGATAAATACCACGTGGTCTCACAAATGCATGGAAAGTAAAAATGTTGAATTTATAAGATGACAGTGGAATTTGACTACCTGGACTTGGAGATATGAAGTGGAACAGAAAGTAAGGCTATTTTGTTTAAAAAGGCAAAAAATTCAGTTAAGTCTTTGTATATAACTCAGAGGTAGAGAAGTTGTGAAGCATATCCAAGATCCTGTCTTTGATCACCAGCATCAAATTAATTAATTAATTAAAAGTAAACTTGACAAGAGAATACATTCAAAAGATGTATTTTGCAATGTGTTGATTGTGATTTGCAACAATCTGTCACATGGGCCATCATTATGATGTAACAACAATGCCTTTTAACATTTTATACCTGCTCCTGTTACATCTGCTTCATGTAAATTGTTGGATGTGAATGTATTTAGTATTACCTGACTCAGATATTTTGACCACTATATAAAGTGAGTCAGCTTCACATCCTAAAAATCAAACACTTTCAATTGATTACTAAAGTAGGCTTGCATGTTGTTAACATAAATGATCATATTTATGACACAACTTGCATGCAAATTGAAGAATACTAATGATTCTGAGTGCCTTTGCTGTTTATAAAAGAAACTCGCAGAAGAAGTTCAGCTGGGCGTGGTGGGGTGGTGAGTGTCTGTAAATCCCAGCATTCAAAGACTGAGACAGGAAACTTGCCATGTGTTTAAGTCCAGTCTGGGCTACAGAATGAGACTGTATCAGAAAAAAAAATAAAAAAAGATCAAAGACAAAAAGTGGTAAATGAAAAATTCAAATCAAAGGATGGAAAGAAAATGAATTTTAGAGTAGATGTTCTAGAACACTACGATGCTTATTTTCCATCAACGGTTTCAATGCTTTTTCATCTTTTGTATCAGAGTCTTGAAAAACGAGTCTCATACCCTCCTTATTTCAGGGTTCTGACTACATCTAGTCTCGTTCACACTCTGGGAAAGAAAGATAAAAATTAAGAGTGCTCCCTCCTAAGTTGGTAGCACTCAAGCTTCCATATCCTGAGCTAGAAGCACTGTGACAGTGTGTAACAGATACCGAATTCCATTCACACCAGTGAGCAAGAGAAGGTTGCACAATTTACTAACACTTCATGGTAACAGCACCTTAGTAACTGACCATGGCAGAGTATTTATAACATAGAATCAACAAAAGCTGCTCAATACAGTCTTTTGTAACTTCCAGAGAACCACTCATTAAATATTTACTAGAATAAAGCTGGCCATAGCTAGAAAAGAGATTTAAAAAAATATTAACTAAGCACATTCACATCAGTGTTCTCTGATCACAGAAAGAAAGGACAAAGTGGTAGAAAATGTGCAATGGTAACGCAAAGAAGGCATTTAATTCTCATTCTGTGAAATTAAAGTGATTCTTAATTTAAATTCTTCTCAAAGAGTGATATGAATGCAAACAGTACTGGAGATAAAATTATTCCCATAGTGTAGTACAAATAAAATACTAAAACATATAACATGCCAAAGAGAACTAAAAAGATATATCTGACTAGCATATATTTCAAAAGTAGAGTAAATGCTTCACAAAAGAATAGAAAAACACAAGGAAAGAAAAGTCAAATTCTTAATATGAAAAATACCTTTGAGATTTGCAGCTAAGATCATCTTCATGAAATCTAACACACCTGGAAACAAAGAGAAATTCCTATAATTTTCAAGGTTAAAAAATAACTTCCAGGGCTGGAAAGATGGTTCAGCAGTTAAGATCACTGGCTACTCTTTCAGAGGACCTGGGTTCAATTCTCAGCATCCACATGGTGGCTAACAACCATTTATCACTCCAGTTCTAAGGGAATCCAGCACCCTCTTCTGACCTTGATGGGCATTGCATGACATGTGTGCACTTACACACATGCAGGCAATACACTCATAGATGTAAAATAAATAATAAATAAATAAATAAATAAATAAATAAATAAATAAATAAAAAAGTATCAAAAGATAACTTCCTTAAGTTGAGGAGCAGACCTGTTTGGTGAAGAGTTGAAGTGGACATGCTGAATAACAATGGATGAAGATGTAAACTGGGAGACAACTGAACAATCAGCCAAATTGTGAAATGTGCCGCATGCTGTGAGTGATCCTGTGACAATTCAAGTGATAATTCTGGTATGCATACTTCATCAACATTGGCCCAAATATAAAAGAGACACAGAAAATCCATTAATGTGCCAGGCCTCACAAAAGCTACACCTTTCCACAAGTTATCCCATAGGAATCATCATAGTGTAGAAATTTGTGCAGCTAATTAAAATAAACAGTTAGGGTGAGTTCCCTCCACCATCTCATCTCTTAAGGATGCTTAGGTTGATGGGATCCTTGCATGCTCCAGATATGCACACTCTGCCACATCTCAGGTCCTGAGTTCCCTTTCTTGAGACATTCCCCCTATCATATCTACTCTCAGGGTTGCTTGGGTCAGTGGGATACTTGGCTGCCCCAAACTTGCCAGCTCTCCCAGATCTGCTGTACTGAGTCTCCTCTACAATCTCAAATTTCCCCAGACCTACAAGCTCCCCCAAACTAACCTGGAAGCCAACCTATTTAGTTAGCAGCCACACAAAATTAACCAATACATTATGTCTCCTCCAGAAATTAACACCATAATTTTAATTCTTCTTTTGAGAAATTGACAGTCTAGCAGATGCACAAGACAGTTATTTCAAAATGACTATTAAGAGGATGCGAATAAAAGACCAAATGTAGACAGCGACCATGAAAACAAAAACATTTGAATGAAATAACTAAAACAATCCAAAACATTAAATTGAATTTAACAAAGAGATCAAAGCTCTAAAGAAAGGCCAAAGTGAAATAAAACTTGAAATGAAATACTCAATAACTCAAACAAAAATATTAGAGAAAAGATGTAAAAGAAAGTATAAAAAAATGGAACAAAAATACCAGGTCATGAAGACAAGTTGGGAAAATGGATCACTTGATTAAAGAAATTGTCAGAAAAAATAGCCCAGGAACAGACTATGCAAGAGCTCTGCGATAAAGAACAAGCTTATGAATCATAGGAATAGAGAAACAGAAAACCCACAGGCCATATATGGCCTGTGAAAAATTCGATAAAAAAATATGTATATATATAAATTTTTTATTGAATTTTTGTGTATGTCATACAGAAAATCATCTTTATATCCCCTTCCCCTTTAGCACCCTCCCATACTCCCACTACTAGAGTTCATACATTCTGCCATTTGTGTTAAGGCCTATCATGTAAAAGTTAGTGTCCCCAGATGTCCCTCACTGTGAGTTCATCCACTGGGATCTAGTCAGCCTCTCTAGAGTCCCTCCCTTTAAGAAGATCAACTATTCCTCTGCCAATAGTAATCAGTTGCCAATAATTCTCCCACTAAAATTGTGATCTGCTGCTCATTTCCACAGCTTGGAATTTCTCTCTCTGTTTCTATGTTTTTGACTAAATTAAGTAGTATTGGATATAAACCTTTAAATGTTTGGTAGAATTTTGGTGTGAATTCATCAGGGCCTGGGCTTCTTTTAGGTAGGAGGATTTGTATTACTTTATCAATTTCCTTATATGGTATGAGCCTGTTTAAGCTGTTGATCTCTTCTTGGTTTAACTTTGGTGAACTCCATGATTTTAGGCATACATCCATTTCTTTAAGGTTTTCAAATTTAATAACATATAGATTTTAAAAGCATTCCCTTATAATATTCTGGGTCTTTTTTTGTCTGTTGTGATGTTTCTCCTTACATCTATGATTTTGTTGTTTTGGAGTTGCTCTTTCTTTTGGTCTGTCTATCTTGTTTGTCTTTTCAAAAAAAATAAACAGCTCTTGGATTCATTCTATTTATTTATTTATTTATTTATATTTCATTAATTTCTCCTCTGAGATTTGTTATTTCTTCTTGTCTTCTGGGTTTGGATTTCATTTGTTGTTGCCTCTCAAAAGCCTTGAGTTTCGAGCTTAACTCATTTATTTGTACTCTTTCTGATGTTTTAATGTAGGCACTTAGAGCTATAAACTTCCCTCTTAGGACTGCTTTTAAAGTGTCCCAGAGGTTTTATTGTGTTGTCCTTTTTGTTTAATTCCAGGAATACTTTTATTTATTTCTTAATTTCTCCTTTGACCCACTTATTATTGAGGAGAGTGGTGTTTAATCTAAGTGAATTTGTGTAGATATTAGGACTTCTTCCAGTGTTGATTTTAAGATTTATTGCATTATGTTCTGATAGAATGCATGAAATTATTTCAATTTTTTGGTATTTGTTGACGTTTGCTTTATGCCCCAGTATAGGGTTGATTTTGGAGAAAGCTCCATGGAGTGCTGAACAGAAAATGCATTCTTTGGTGTTTGGGTAGAATAATCAGTCGATAGCTGTTCGGTTCATTTGATGTATGGTATTGTGATACAGGAATATTGGGGTGTCTTTAAGAGCACCAGAGCTTTTTTCAGCTCTGTTGTGCTTAGCTTGAGAGACTAGGGTCCTAGAAACTCACCAGCCACCAATGCCACCTCAAGCCAGAGGCTTTTGGGTTCTTATCTTGTGAATTCAAAGAACAAAATTCAGAGACCACAGAAGATGAGTTTTAGAAAGGAGTGTTTTATTATAGGTAGTTTTGGATAGAGAATGCAGAGGTCTTTACAGAAGGAGGGGGTCCCTGAGAACAGGATTCCACTGAGTCTCATTACTCAGTAGTTAGTAAGGACTTAGTGGAAGGAGCAGGATAGATGAGCTGTTCAGTCCATTTCTCATTCCAGGTGTCCAGGTCCCTCAAGGTCCTGGTCACATCCTCAGCATGTCTTCTAGGAACAGGATATTATTTCAGGAAAAAGAGAGATAAGGAAAAAAAAACCAGACACCCCCTCCCTTACTAGCATCCCTAGCCTCTGGCTGTGACAGAACCAGAGACATTTTGGATAGATAGTTCTGGCATTACTAGCCTCAGGAATGGACAAGTTTACTAGAAAATTCAAAGAAATTTACAGCTCTCAGCTAAGAAAGAAACTGGTCATTTTTCTTTTGGGGTCTTTACCTAATGTACCAGGCCAATTTCTACCCCCTGTTCTCATCAATAGTTTAATTCAGACTTCTGTCTCTCTGTTTATTCTTTGTCCAGTTGACCTGTCTAATCGAGACAGTGGGATATTGAAATCCTCTACTGTTAGTGAGTTGGGATGACTCTGTGTCTCAAAGTCCTGTAGTAATGTTTTTATGAAGTTGGGTGCATTGGAGTTTAGTGCATATATGTTCAAGATTATAATATCTTTGTGGTTAATTGTTCTTTTTATCAGAATGAAATGACCCTCTTTATCTCTTCTGATTAATTTCATTTTGAATTCTATTTTGTCAGATATTAGAATTGTAACTTCTGCTTGTTTCTTAGCACCATTTGCTTGGAATATTTTTGTCCATCTTTCACCTTAAGATAGTGCCTGTCCTTGAAGTGAAATGGGCTTCTTGCAGACAGCAAAAAGATGGATTTTGTCTCTTAATCCTTTCAACTAGCCTATGTCTTATGACTAGGAAATTCAGTCCATTAATATTTAAAATTATTATTGAAATATGTGTATTGGTTCCCGTTCTTTTTATTTCTGTTTGCATTCTTGTTCTAACTTTGTGTTTCCACAGTTATAACTTAATTTAGTTTCTTTCTGTTGCTCCTTGGGTATACTCTTTCCTTTATTCAGCTCTTTGTATGGCTTCAAGAATTCTCTTAAAGAGTGCTTTTGTGGGGATGAATCTTTTCAGCCTATTCATATTGTGGAAAATGTTTCTTTCCCCTTCAACAGATATATTTTGCTTAGTCTGGGTTGGCATCTATGGTCATTTAAAACTGGAAATACCATGATCTGGGTTTTTCTGGCTTTCATAGTTTGCGCTGAGAAGTCAGCTGTAATTCTGATGGGTTTTCCTTTATATGTGACTTTTCTTTTACAACTTTCAGTATTCTCTCTTTGTTCTCTACATTTAGTGTTTTCACTCTAACATGCTTTGGGATGTTTCTTTTCTGGTCCTGTCTATTTGGTGTTCTACCTGATTCTTGTATTTGCTTGGGCATGTCTTTCTTTAACTTTGGGAAATTCTCTTCTATAATCCTGTTGAGGATCAGATCAATACCATTATCCTGAGATTCTTCTCCTTTCTCTACATCTATGATGTATAGATTTGGTATTTTCACAGTGTCCCACATTTCCTGCATTTTCTCTTCCTGTGTTTTAAAAAAAAAATGTTTCATGATCTTTACTTGAGCAGTCCAATTCTTCAACTTTATCATCCAAACTTTATATTCTGTTTTCCATTTCATTAATTCTACTGGTGAGGCTTTCTCCTGTCATTTCTAATTGGATTATTGAGTGTTTCATTTCCTTCTTCCTTTCAGCTTGAGTTTTCTTCAATATTTCTATCTCTCTTGTTTATTCAGTCATAAGTTATCCCTATCTTCTTTTAGTTCTTTGATTTGTTTGTTTCTGTATTCTTTAAATTCATTGAATTCTTTGATCATGTTTATGATTTTTCTTTTAAATTCTGTGTCCTGGAGAATTCTAATTGCAAAACTCTTCTATAGGACTGTTGCTGTTTGATGGAGACATATTATTTGGGTTTTGCATATTAGTTTTTCCTTGTGGTTTTTGCATGTGGATTTCTTTCTTTCTTTGTGATTTGGTGTGAGACTCAAGCCTTCCTTTGTTAAGTTGAATTTTTTTTTCTGTTTGTACATTTGAGTGCTTTGTTGTTTTCTTATTGGGTATGAAAAGCTTGTTGGTCTAGGCTTCAGATTCTCCATTTTGATTCTATTTTGGAGGGACAATATGGCTCTAGTCCAGCTACTCAGGAGTTCCATCAGGGGCCCAAGTCAGGTGAGAATCAGATATTCTCAGGTTTTCTGCTAAGGTCTGGATGCCTCCAGCCAGCATGATTTGGGAAGCTTCTAGGTACAGGTTGGATTCAGGGGATCTTAGGCAGTCTGCCAAAGTCTGGCCTCTACATAAGAGCAAGGGAAGCCTAGCCCTGCAACCTTTGGAGGGGCTGAAGAAAGTCCCAGTGTAGGGGGATTGGCAGGGTGTGGTTTGGAGAGCTCACCAACATGAGGAACTAAGAGTATAGTCCAGAGATCTGAGGTGCTAATATGAAAAGGTGCCTTTGCCCAAGGCTAGAAGGAAAACAGGATGTGGGGTCTGGGAGAGTGGAGTTGCTTAAGCTTCAGATGAGTCAAGGAGCAGTGAGTGGGATCAGACTTACCAGGGAAGAAGGATGGTCTGGGGAATTCAAGGCAATTTGGGGATAGGGACAGCCTGTGGAGGCTCTAACAAACCAGTAAATTGAGCTGGTATGAGTGCAGGATGCAATATGCAGGTTTGGACTATGAGGGTAGCCCAGAGATCTGGGATACTGAGAGAAAATGTGGGCCTGTGACTAAGGCTAAAAGGAGAACAGGATGTGAGGTTGGGGAGATTGGAGTTGTTCAGACTGTATGGAAGTCAAGGCACAGTGGGCAGGATCAGAAAATATATTTTTTAATAAAATCAGAAGAAAACATCCCAAATCTAGAGAAAGAGATACTCACCACGTTACTAGAGGCACACAGAATAGCAAATACAGAGGACCAAAAAAGAAACTACCTATGTCATAAACAGTCAAAACACTAAACCTACAGAATCAGGAAAAAATACTGAAACCTATGTGAGAGAAAAATCAGGTCATATATAAAAACAGGCCTATTAGAATAACAACTGATTTTCCTTGGAGATTATGAAAGGTAGAAGGGCATGGGCCAATGTCCTACAAGTAAGGAAAGTGCACGTATTCCAGTCTGGACTACAATACCCAGCAAAACTATCCATTGAAATTGAAGTAGAGAGAAATACTTTCCATCAGCTAATCAAAAAATTCTAAGAAAATAGCACTACAAACCAACAAAACAGGAATAAATAAATATCGGTCTATATTAACTCTCAATATTAATGGCCTCAACTCCCCAGTAAAAAGACACAGACTAACAATTGTATTAGAAAACAGGATGCATCAATTTGCTGCAGTCAAGAAACACACCTCACCATCATTGATTGGTACCACCTTAGGGTATATGATGGAAAAAATATAGTCCAAGGAAACAGAACTAAGAATAAGCATATTTGGATATTCTAATATCTGACAAAACAGAATCCAAACTAAAGCTACTCAAAGAGATGGTGAAGGCCATTTCATATTCACTAAAGGAAAACTATATCAAGAAGATATTATAATCCTAAGCATATATACCCATAGAGGGGCACACAATTTCATAAAAGAAGCTCTATTGTTTGTCAGAATCATACATTGACTCCGAAACACTAATAATGGGTGACTTCCATATCCATTAGACAGGTGTTGGGTAGTTGTGTTCTCTGAGGGAACTGGAACTGAACCTTGGGAAATGCTGAAGACACAGGGAAGTGCTGTGCACACTGAGCATGCAGGAAGTGGGGGAGTGCCATCTTGGCAAGGCATAGGCAGACCAAGGGTGAATCTCTAGCTTAGCAAGATGTAGGTGAGAAAGTGCCCATGGCATGCATGCCTTTGTAAATGATCCTCTCCTGAATAGCATAAGCTTTGTTGGCAAGCCCAAATAAATATTCTTATTCCCCACACTGTAACTTAAGAAGGACATTGTGGTGGTTTGGTTGGTAGGTGTTAGAACCACATGAACCTGAAAACTGAGAAAGTGTGCACGGGTATCTCAGGAGAATTTGGTGCAACAACAGGTCATTGACCAGAGAATGGGTTCTTGAATTGTACCAGGACTCCGTGCTAAAAGTATCCTCTTGGGTTGAAGGAATCACAATGTCCAAGCCCCCTGGGTTTTAAGTCCTGACACATGCACACAAATAGAAGTCACTGGAGATCAAGGAAAGACCTTGAATGCCATGATGTCCATGGATTGAGGAGGGTTAGGAGGGATCAAAATCAATGAGGAGCTGGTTGGTTCTTGTCATACAGGTTATTGTGCTTTGTCAATTTTCATAATTTAAAATATTATGTGTTTACTGTATGTTCATATGTATCTGTTTATTTACAGGACAGAAAATTAACTTAAAAGTGGGTGCACATGTAGCATAGAGCATGAAAATTTAGGTTATTGGGACATGCTAAATATTAGCAGATATGTGTAGAACCCTAGGTGAATGAGCGGTCCATGAGCTCATGAGCATCACATGCAAGGTTCTCTACAAAGCAGCTGAAAAATTTGCTGCCTAGGGGCTGGAGAGATGGCTCAGAGGTTAAGAGCACTGACTGCTCTTGCAGAGGACCCTGGTTTGATTCCCAACACCCACATGGTGGTTATGAACCATCCTTAACTCCACTTCCAGGAGAATCCCAAGCCCCCTTCTGACCTCCGTGGCATTTCACAAAACGGGTGCACTCACATACGTGCAAGCAATACACTAATACACAAAAAATAAATTTTTTTAAAAAAGTAGCTGCCTAGAAAATTATTATTCAGCTTTCTCTGCGGAAGGTTTGACTACCACCCCCAAACTAGATTATGTTATACAGTGTCTATGGGATAAAATATCCCATAATTTTTTTTTTTTACTACAACAGACAATTATAGAATGGTCTCATAGAATTAAGACTGAAGTTAACTCTGATGCTTTTTGCTTCATTTGGGTTTGATAAATCTTTGGCACATGAATGATGGTTAACTAAAAATAGAAAGGCCATAATAATTGTTAGTCTACATTTTTGTCTGGCTTACCACTCAATCAGGATCATGTTTGTTTCGGGTAGAGTTTTAAGTTAAATGTAAATATTCTGAGCTCGTCAGAGTACAATGCATTTAGACCATTCAGAAGGATTAAAATTCTAATTCATGTGTTAAATCATAAATAAAAAGGATAAAAAGAGGAAATGTAAACTGTAGGTAGATAAGTCAACTATGAAGTGTGTACTGGAAAAGAAAAGACATTGTAAGGTACATCTCAGATTTTAAGGAAGGAAAGGAAACAGGGGACCAGTAAGTAGAAAGAGATAAAATAAGGCAAATAGCATGCATACATTTGAAGGTCAGAAGAAAGACAATGGTGGAGAATAAGAAAGGATTTGGTAAGAACTAGACTGGACAACAAAAATATTTATAAGGCTTTTAACAGTACATAGTACAAAATGAACTCAGATGTGTACACGGCCATCAGCAAGAGGAAGTCAGTGTCTGGAGGAGCTAAATATACACTTATATGAACTTCATACCAAAATGAAACTTCTAATAGTGTTCTAATGGAAACCATAATTAACTTTTTTATTTCATTAAAAATGAAACTCCAGACTAGCAAACATGGTTATTCTTGTTTTTACATAAAGCACAGTGTCTAATGAATTAAATTACTTACCAAAAATAAAACTATAAAAGCAACCCCCTCAACAAAAAAGGAAGAAAAGAATGAGAAAGGGAAAGAGAAGGAGGAAAGGAAATAAAGGAAGAAATAGGGCTTTAAAAACTATAGAAAAAAAGTAGAAACTAAAACAGAAAAACAACCTGGGGCTAAAAAGGTGCCTCCGCAGTTAAGAGCGCTGGCTGCTTTTGCAGAGGCCTCGGGTTTGATTCCCAGTGCCCACTTGGTGGCTAACAACCATCCATAACTCCAGTTCCAGAGGAATCTGACACCTGCTTCTGACCCTTCCAGGCATTTCACAACACCGGTGCACTGACATATGTGTAAGCAATATACTCATACACATAAAATAAATAAAAATAATGAATAAAATATTTTTTTAAAAAACAAACTGAAGGAGTAAACATGTGCAACATGCATGAAAAATTATGAAATATATATATATATATATATATATATATACATACACACACAAAATGATTTACCCAGAGTACTTGTAAAAGTTTTAGAGCTAAGAATACAAAGCTATGACAGGGTCAGAAGTGTACTCAGTTTGATGAGTAAATATGAACTTCTGGGCTCACAGCCCAGCTTTCCTTCTGCCTGGAAATGACACAGCACAGCAAGAGGGGCAGGCAGGACAATGCCCAGAAGCAAGCCAAACAGAGCACTCCCAGGCCTTCCTGACGTTTTTAAGTCAAGACAGAATTACTCAACAAAAGTCTATAACAACTATTACAGTGCCTTCCAAAGGCATCTATCCCTTGATCTAGAAATCCCATATGCAATAGTTTGTACTAAGACAATGATCATATGGCAATAGTCCAAACAGTCTACAAAACCACCTTTGTGAAAATATAAGTTTCACTAAGTATCCACTAAGATTGACTAATTATAATCTAGGCTGGAGAGATGATAGATTAGTGACTGATTGCTTACTGCTCTTGCAGAAGACCTCAGTTCCCAACACCCATATCTTGTGGCCCACAAAGGCTGGTACCTTCATGTCAGGGGATCCAGCTTACACCTTTGTCCTCCACAGGCACCTGCACTATCACATGACCATAACTTCATGCACAGGCACACATACTGTCCTAGTCTATTTCTCCACTGCCATGACAAAATACTCTGACCAATACCAAGTTGGGGAGGAAAGGGTTTGTTTTGTCTTACATCTCCCGGGTCACAGTTCATCAGGGAGCCCAAGATAGGAACTCGGGGCAGAAACCGGGAGGCAGGAGCTGGAGCACAGGCCATGGAGGAATGCTGCTTACTGGCTTGCTCTCCTGGTCCCTACTCAGCCTGCTTTCTTATGCAACACAGGCCCACCTACCCAGGGGTGGCACCACCCACAGTGGGTTGGGCCCTCCCATATCACTCAACAATCAAGA
>NW_008334005.1:2732112-2734759 GCF_000622305.1 Nannospalax galili
ATAGGAACTCGGGGCAGAAACCGGGAGGCAGGAGCTGGAGCACAGGCCATGGAGGAATGCTGCTTACTGGCTTGCTCTCCTGGTCCCTACTCAGCCTGCTTTCTTATGCAACACAGGCCCACCTACCCAGGGGTGGCACCACCCACAGTGGGTTGGGCCCTCCCATATCACTCAACAATCAAGATAGTGCCCCACAGACATGGCCACAGGCCAGTTCAATGGAGGCAATTCCCCAATTGCTGCTCCCCCAACCCAGGTCTGTCAAGTTGACACTAAAGCTATCCAGCACATATACATATTAAAAATGAAAATAAATCCTTAAAAATAACTGTCATGCATAGGTGCTTATGCCTTTAATTCCAGCATTGGGAAGTAGAGGCAGGTGGATTTCTGTGAAATTGAAACCTACCTGGTATACATAGCAAGTGCCAAGTCAGCCAGGGCTACACAATAAGATCTTTTAAAAATCCCCAATAAATAAATAATTATGCATGTGCACAGAGAGAGAGAGAAAGAGAGAGACACAGAGGGAGAGACAGAGAGAGAGACAGAAACAGAGGCATATATAGGCAGAAAAATTTGTTAATCCTAAATGTTTAGAGTTTAATGCACTATATTTCAAAAGACAGAACTTATTAAATGAAGAAAGCATGTGTACATAGAAATATGTCTGATAATAGAGTAAGGTCACTTCATGAGTTATGTATTAAATATTTCATATATAAAGACAAATGTGGTACAGTGGTTACAAACAGTCAATTCAAAGATGAGAATGAGTACTCCAAATACTCAAAGAACACAACACCAAGATGCAAAAATCACATGTAAATTCTGGGGCTGAAGGTGTTTGGAATGTTCTAGAGGAAGCCTCAGGCATGAGGAGCTGGGGATGAGTGATTTAGATTCAGCTTCTAGCAAGATTTTTGGGCACTGGTTTGTTCTTCATATTTTTATCATTTAGAATTTTATAGTTGCCATCGAATAGTTTTACAAAGAAAAAAATAACAAAAATATTTATATTTGGAAAGATTAAAATAATACTAATCTTATTTAATTAGCTCCTCTCCAATGAATATTAGCAACATTTGTTTTCTTAAAAAATGGACAATCAGACTTTCTAAGTAGTATTCAAAGCCATCTGCTTACTGAAGTGCTCTGGGGAGGGTTTGGAAATGGGAACTGTGGGATCTGTTCAGAGCAATGCTGTTTGAATTCTTCAGTCCTCACCTCACCTCTATTCCCCAACAATGCTCAACTAGAAATCATTTTTAACTTTAAATGGACTTTTAGAAAATTGGCTCTACTTCATGTATCAAAAAAAAGCATATATTTTAAAAGTGGAAAATGAACTTGATAAACTATTTTGTTTAGCTAGAAATGTTTTCAGTAGTTCATTAACTATAAAACAATTCCCCACTGAATGCCAGAGACCTGTGCAAAATGTTGCCTGGGGCTAAATAACATGCGTTCACCTTTAAATCACATGGACAGAGGGGAGATGGAATGCAAGTCCTCAAGGCTTCAGCATGCAGCCTTTATTTTAATGCAGAGGAGCTGAAGCATGACTCGTACTCAGTATCTGATAATTCAAAGTACATTGAAAGTTTTGGTGGTGAGTATAGCTTCCCTAAACAGGTATTTCAATTGTCTTAGAATGTACTCCCATATGGATAGTGAAACTCCATTGTAAAAATCTGCTATAAACTATTTGTCCTCTTGTTCCTTCTTAGATAGAGTGTATATCCATGATTTCCAGGGCCATCGCTTTAAAAATATGTAGCTGTTGTGGCTGGGTGTGGTGGCTCACGCCTTTAATCCCAGCGCTTGGAGGCAGAGGCAGGCGGATCTCTGTATGTTGGAGGCCAGCCGGGTCTACATAGTGAGTTCCAGGACAGCTGGGGCTACAGGGAGACCCTGTCTCAAATAAACAAACAAACAAAACAAATGTAGTTGTGGGGCTAGAGAGTTGACTAAGCAGTTAAGGGCACTGGTTGCTCCTGCAGAGTACCTGGGTTCTATTCCCAGCACCCATATTACGACTAACAGCCTTCCGTAACTCCAGTTCGAGAGGAATTCGACACCCTCTTCTGACCTCCGTGGGTATTGTACAACACAGGTGCACTTATGTACATGTAGGCACTACATTCATACACATAAAATTAAAAAAAAGCATTTTAAAAAGTATGCAGTTTTCTTTTTCTCTTATCTGGAAAGCCAGGTCAGTTCACATTACCAATACATGATGGATGGACACTAGACACTGTATGTAGTTATTCAAGCATCACTGCAAGTGGTGGAAAGCAGGAAGTAGCGTTACTTACTCATTTTTAACCTGAGCAAAGAGTGCAGGATTTGATAGGTAATAAACATCTCATATTTGCTCAAATTAAATGATTTCTTGACCACAGGAACTTAAAGTTTATTATTATTTTAAATGATATACTTCAATTTATTTCAAAAAGTAATTTTCCTCCTATTCTGTTTCTGATTCTATAAGAGGCTAGTTAAGATTCATCAAGGTCCCAGGCATAGTAGCATGCCTTTAATCCCAGCACTGAGGAGGCAAGAAAATCTCTGCGAGATCAAGAGCAGCTTGGTCTTCATAAAGAATTCCAGGTTACCTGGGGCTACAGGGAGTCCTGTTCTT
>NW_008334005.1:2734781-2749492 GCF_000622305.1 Nannospalax galili
AATCTGATCTGAATTTGTATTTTCAGTTTTATATTCTTAGTGATAGTACATGTATATGTAGTGCAAGTGTGTATCTCTGCTGAAAGTAGTTACACTAAAAAATCATTACTTATTCTGTGCTAACATAAGCTTTATTCTTTATTTTTCTTTAACACTATAGTATAAAATCAAAATATTTGGATTGGTTTGGTTTTGCTTAAAGAAAAAAAATATATTGAAACTAGCACCAGAGATCTAGAGGGATCAAGTGGATTATTCATTCTATATGCCCATCCAGTCCTAGTCCAATACCTAATACCTAATGCTGTGTGAGGAAAATTAAAGAATGTGAGGAGAATTATTTAAATTAGATTGTTGGTGCTGCTAATACAAAGTATCATGCAGAGCACTGTGTAGAATATATTTCTTGCCACATCTCTTTTCCTACTTATATTCCACTGAAATATCTTCGTGTGGATTTGGGTCAAGCATTAATGGCTGCTTTCAGGGCTACTTCTCTAAGATTCCTTCCATTCCTGAAAATCTTCACTCCTAGAAAAATATCAAAAGATAGAAGAATGTGGAATAGTCAGTACCTTGCCTGCATTGGTAAGATGTTTTTCCCTCTTTGCAGAGTGATTGGCACTAGTTCTTGGAAACAGCATCTTTCTCCTTGCATGGTGGTACAGCCTTGGTTAAATTCAGTGAGTCACAAAACAAATCAAAAGTATAGCGAACAGGGCAGGAGTGGGGGGGGGCGGTAAGTCTGACTAGAGTATATGTTATCACTGTATGAAAATGCCAAAAAATTAATTAATTAAAAATAGATGTTTGCTTTTTCTTTGTTTCACATATATCTATTTCTGAATTTTGTTGCAAAATTTTGAAAATTTTATAATCTTTTCCCTTTTAATCAGGAAAATTCATTTTATATTTGGACCCAAAACATCACCACCATCTGTGCAGAAGGCACGAACCTCCCCTGTCATTGCCTGAGCACAGTTCTGCACAGGTGAGGGCAGGTCCATTTGACCTTGAAATACTGCTTTCCTACATCAAAACAGCTATGATATCTAATTTTTTTTTCTTTGTTTTTTTGAGACAGGGTCTCCCTGCAGTGCCAGCAGACCTGGAACTCCTATACACACCAGCCTGGCCTTGATCCCACAGTGATCTGCCTACCTCTGCTTCCTGAGTGCTGAGATTAAAGGCCTGTGGCACCACACCCCACATCAACAATGATCCCAACAGGTTGCTTGCTGGCAATGCAGCACGTAGAAAACCCAGTGGGAATTTTTTTATGGTCATGTCTACAGCAATCTTTGACAATCACTGAAGTATTCTTGTTTCAATCTAGAATCTCCTTCAGTACCTGCATGGAACTTAAAGTTCTTAAATTATTCTGTATCATAATCTTCAGATGTGTTCTATTTATAGCACACTGCTTTCACTTCAATGCATTTTTGTGGGTGGGTACATCATAGTAGGAGCTGAAGCAGAAGAGAAAGTTCATTAAATAATCATTTCACACTTTATAATATATGTGCCTAATAAAAGCATTGAGAGATTTAAAATATTCTGGGGAGGCTGGATTCATAGACGCAGTTTGAAATATGATTTGAGCAATTATCAAAATCTATTTATCAAGTGCAGACAACCAACCTGTGTATTTCAATGGAAAACACTTCAACTTGGACTTCACATATGTGCCTTTAAATTCAAAGTCTAGCATTTCATTGCTATTCTAGAAACTTATCAACATTAATTTTGCTTCTCTATTCCATTTTAAAACTAAAAATCCATTTTACAAGGAAAACATGAAGATATCATTAGAATGACAATGTTTAAATAATAAAATCGTTAATTGGAACATCTTATTAGTCTGTATTTTTCATTTTTGAAATTTGATGTGTATGAGTGTTTTCCTGAATGTGCATTAATACACCTACTTTGTGCAGTGTCTTTGGATAGCAGAGGAAGGGGTAGGATTCCTGGTTGTGAGTTGTCATGTGGGTGCTGAACCCATATCCTCTGTGACATCAAGCCAGTGATCTTAACTGATGAACCTTCTATCCAGTCCCTGTATTCTACTTTTTATTTGGCTAATTTGGAATTATATATTATTGATTAAATTGCTTTCTGAAACTTATATCTAGTTAGTCTTTTTTTTTTTTTTTGAGACAATATCTCCCTGTAGCCCCAGCTGTCCTGGAACTCACTATGTAGACCATCATGCTGGCCTTGAACTCACAGAGATCTGCCTGCCTCTCCCTTCTGAGTGCTGGGACTAAAGGCGTACACCCCACCCCTGGCCTGTAGTTTGTCTTTTCTTGTCTGCCAAAAACATTAAAGCTTATTTTAAAGGATGTCTGATAAGATAGTCTGCTGTTTCTCAGTGTCATTACCACAACCTTGAAAAACTGACCCCAATATCTAGATACCTAAGTCAGAGATAGAGTCTGTTTCTTTGTTTTCTTAGGGTTAGATCTCTATGTGTACTATTTAGCATTAAAGATAAGGAGGACGAGGACCTAGCTTTGAAGAAAGTTCTGAGCAAATACTTTTTTTGTATTATTTTAAACAGCTTTGTCTCATATTTCTTAGTATGTAGAACTAAGGTTTTTCTGGATGTTACATGAAAAAAAATAGCATAAAGAGGAAACATCCAAATGGGAAGAAAATTATTCAGATTCCCAGCCTCTTCCTTTTATGAGACAGGAGACTGGAGAAGTGATTCAGTCCAATTCCTGGGCCAACATGAAGCTTTCTGAACAAAAAGCAGGAAAATGACAGTGCTAAGTGCTGTGTAGATAGATGTGTCGCATGAAAGCTGGCTAGACTCTTGGGAACCCAGCATCTGGTCATCCTTTCATGATTTTCCAACCTCAAAGGACTATGCCTGAGCTATAGCTCTAGAACAAGGAAAGACCATTCAAGACACACAGCTCAGCATCAATAGCAGCAGCTGCAGAACTAAGCCTAAGCATTTCTCAGATCTTCTATTTTTCTGATGTCATCAGGCTCTCTAATTTGTAAGAAGCAAGAGGAGGAGATAGGATGAGGAAGAGGAGGAGGAGGAGGAAGAGATGGAGGAAAAAATAGAGGAGGAGGAGATGGAGGAGGAGAGGAGGAGAAGGAGGAGGAAGAGGAGGAGGAGAATGGAGGAAAAAGAAGGGGGAAGGAGGAAGGGGAGGGGAGGCACAATATATCACGGAACTGCTAGCATCTGGTTGCAATTTCAGATTACTCACTTTTTTTTTTTAAAATAATTTACTTGTTTTTGTTTCATGTGAGTATATTGCCTGCATGAATGTAGGTACACCGGTGTCTTGCAATGCCCACAGATGTCAGAAGAGGGTGTTAGATCCCCCTGGAAATTGGAATTGATGGTTGTTAGCCTCGTGTAGGTGCTGGCAATTGAAACTGGGTCCTCTGTAATGCACTCAGTACTATCTCCAGCTCCAGGTTCCTCAAGTTCTAAACTGGCATTCAGGTTTTTGAAATGAAATGAATGCAATATACTATGGAACTGGCTGTATTCTAAGTCAAGGGGGAACTGTAGTAAAAATTACCAGTGTGCTCTTGAACACCCAACACTGAAGAAGCTAGGGTCCTTCATTCAGTTCTAGACTGAACTGGGGATTCAGAGTAGTATGTCATCCTCCATCCTCCATGAATTCTCACAATGCTCACTCCCTTCTAAAGGAATGTTGAGGAGGAATCCAACTTATTCTGTCTCTTAACTAACAGAGAGAGAAAAATTAGTGAAGTGATGTACAGCTTCATCAGGCACAGCTCACTCCTTTCACCTTTGTACTGAGCAATCATGAAAGCACTCTGGATACATCAGTGTCTATCAAGATGTCCGGCCCAATGTGTTTTATTTTTCCAGATAGTTTCCTTTCTCCAGTAAATGCTTACCTGAGCTATGTGCCAGAAATCCCTTTGGAGAAGGACTAGGAAAGCCATTTCTATTCATGCTTGCTCTGAAATTTCAGTGTGTGTAGGGCCCCCTCCTCTCCAGCCAACATGAGCTAAGCGAAGAACATGACCTTTTATTAGCATGATTGTCTTCTTATTTCAGTTATATGTTCTAATTCATTTTGAGCTTATAAATTAAGCAGTACCATTATAGACTGTTCATCTCTCACACTTTGAACAATGTCTGCTTTCTTCATAGCTCCCTGTGAGGCAGATTTATGACGCCATGTTTGCCTTGTTACTTATTATAGTGGTGTTCACATTGCTTAGTATGTGGAAATTTCCTTTTTATTTTAGGGATTCCACCATATTCACATTTTAACACTAATGTCTAATCCTACCCTGGTCTAAAGAGGAGAGCTACCACCAAGCTTCTCAGTGATATGGCTCCCAATTTTTATCACACTGATGAATGACATTTTCACTGTCTTCTCCTAGATCAAAGTCATCTTGTCAGTTTTCCTGGGTTACAAAGTTTATCCACAATGCCCAGTTCTCTCAGCATTTTGATCCCACTTGGTAATTTTATGCTTATTAGAAGAGAGGCATCATACTTCCCAGTTTCCAAGAGTTCTTCTAGAAATACTATGCCTTATGTAGATTATTTTATTTAGTTTGTTTTATAAGATAGGGTCTCACTATGTAGCCCTGGCTGACCTAGAACTCACCATACAGGCCAAGTTAGCCTTGAACTCATAGACATCGACCTCTCTCTGCCTCCCAAGTGCTGGGACTAAAGGGGAGCACCACCATGCCTTCCCTCATGTAGAGTTTTAACTCCTTTGAGAAAGAGTGTATTCTTGTCAATAAGCTCTTTAACTTTATATTCCATAGCATCTTTGACTGAACAACTTCAAGACCCATGTCCATGCATATCCTCACAGTCCATGGTGACTAGATACTTTGCTCCATCAGCAATCAGTCAGTTTTCTCCATTAAAAGGCTTATAAAAACCACCCTGTTCTAATGTGAGCTCTAAGAGTCCCTGCATCGTTTTTGTTTTTTTTTTTTTTTTTTTCAGGAAGGTTTGCAAGACTTTATCAGGGAGAAGTGTTGTATTTCTTCAAGTCTATAGACGCATTCTGGATTCAATGGTCCTAAGTGCCTTACGTGTTAGTCAGCTTTCTATTACTATAGCAAGGATATGAAGTAAATCAACTTATTAGGAGGAAAGGGTTATTGTTTTTGCTCAGAGTAGGGTTTCAGCCTATTATGTCAATCTATTATTTCTAGGACTGTGATGGAGCAGCAAGTCAGGGTAGAAACAAGTGACAGAGAAAGCCAATTACCTCATTGTAGAAAAGACAAATAGAATGAAGAGGAAGAATGCCCGAGGTTCCAATATCCCCTTCAAAGATGTTCCTTGTTACCTAACTTACTTCCAATAGGCCTTACCTCCTAAAGATGCCAGGACCTCACCAGTAAGGCCACATGATAGGACACAAGCATATAATACATGAGTCTCCAGTATATATTTAAGAGCCAAACTCCAGCACAATATCGCCACTCAAGTTTCAATGTCCCACTCCTCAATCAGAACGACAATTTTCCTACAGAAAACTTCCTGGGACTGAGAATCCAAACTTCTCTTGCATTCTACCTCTGTCACTAAGTTCTATGCATCTTTTCTAGCTTTCCCTCTGTCTGAGAATGACTCTACACTCTGGCAACGAAACCCACTAATATCCACACTATAGTTTCATTAATCACTGATTACCTTCAGTCATTTTCTCTAATGCTTAAACATTATTCAAAAGTGGCCATTTGATTTGCTTGTTCTCAAAATTGTAAATTTCCTTACACATTTCTCAATCATTTGAAAGAGCATAATGAAGCGGAGTACGGTGACCCACAACTGTCATCAGAGAACCTGGGAGGCTGAAGCAGGAGGACTACCAGTCTCATGTCAGCCATCATTTTGTGGAGAAAACTTCCCTAAAATACCAAAAAGTAAAGTCATAAAATGAAATAAAATAGAAAGAAAAATCACATACCCATATAAAATTCTAAAATATACATTATGTTGCACATTTTCTGAGTGAATCAGGATCATACAGTAGAGAGAAAGGATGAGATGAGGTGACGTGTATATACCTGTTCTTGCAGGTTGTTTTGACTTAATCATAGTATAGATTCAATCAAGATGGATTTGCTGAATGGAATAACGAATAATAAATGAGTATTCCCATTCCATTACAAACTTACATTGCTTGATTCTAAATATCCTCAAGAAACTCACTTCATCCATTCCCAGTATTCATGAAGATTTGATTCAAATAAACAACATAGTTTGTATGTGATCTACTATTAAAATATTCCCTTCAAAGATCAATTCTGACTGTATCGTAACTACTTAACATCACCTCTCTTTTGTTTCTTTTCCAACCTCTATTGACTATCATGTCTTAGCAATAGGAAGCATAGAAATATCTGGAAGGAAATTTAATGTCTTAACTAATATAATAAAATTAGTTCGATTTTACTGCTTTGAACAAGATTAATGCAAGTTAAAATGAATACAAATTAAAAACCTTCTGTAACCTCATCATTGTGGCTTTCATTGGTCTGTACCCAGTAATGCTAATGGTATCTTAAATTACTTATAAAATATGTTCTTCAAAATAACTCTTTAAACTTCAACCATTTTCATCATGTATATTAATAATATTACTCACTACATTTTAATAATATCTGCTCACTCTTAACTCCAAAAAGAGCGATCTTTTTCTTAGTATTAAGAAAGTATTAGTTCAAGTAGACTGCTCTAGTTTCAGATATATTAAATTTTAAAACATGACAAACACTAGCTGGGTATCTTTGGATTTTATAACTATTTATCTTGCATGTGAGATAGTGTTCTATATTTTTATAGAAGTGATAATGATGTACCCATAATAAACCAGTCTATAGTTAAGTTTCTAAGATGACTACACACATACAATATTTGCCTATGAGCTATATCAGATAGCCCTAAATATTAAGGCTTCCAAAGTTTGTATAGACTTTGTAAGAAAGTGATTATTTTGGTAAGAAATATTAGCAAAAATTTCAATTTGAAAATTTAAATGCTAGGAAAATATTAAAAGTTCATCCTTGCAAAGCTTTTCAAATACTGTCAAAGCATTGTGCTACATTTTTTTGTAAATAAAATGAATAAAATATTTTATTTTTCTTCATGAATGTTTTATTGAATTAAGAGGTTATGAAAATAATTTTTCATGATATAAAATAAATAAAGCAAGGTTGCAATATGCAAAGAAAAATGATCAAATAACATCAAACATTAGAACTGGGGAAGAATATTTTATATTATCCTCTAATAATATGTATTTATGAATGTGAGACTGTCTGCTTCCATTTCTGCCTTTCAGGAATTGTGTGTATATCTCAGGACTCCATGTGCTTACACCTGGAGATCTCAGCCAACAGGTAATCATCTAGGTTTTAGGAGAATTAATATGTAAATTATACGCACTCCAAAGCATGAATGCCAGTTATTCAGGGAGCTTGCCAGGATCAGAGGATGGCTTGGCTTGTTCACACAAGTCACTTGATCAATAAATATTACTCAGTCTGAGGAACACAGAGCAGCATGTTTTCCAGAAATATTTTGATGATTTCTTGTCAAATGCCTTAAATACCATGCAAGAGAATTTGATATGTATTCCCTTTGTAGGTCAAGGGTTAACACAACATAAGAACTTCATAACAAGGAAACATAATCTGAGCGCCTACTAGCTTACTGATTTACTTAAATCACATCTAAGTAATGGGAATCCAAACTTGCTAATGTAATCTTAGAAGACAAAATAAGTGAATCATAGGAAACCACAGAAATGGGCCTAATTTTGCTCCTAATTTAGATAACCAAATTCCAGGAGCAAAAGATTAAGATGATTGGAATATATTTTCAATCCAAAACTTTATGAAGCACCTGCTATATTTTAGGGGGGAAAATGTATTCCTTTGTGGCTTTCAGCAGTGAAAGGCGCTCTTCTAGAGGACCCAGGTTTGATTCCCAGCACCCATGTCAGGTAGCTCACAACCACATGTAACTCCATATCCAGGATATCTGACACTCTCTTCTAAACTCCCTGGGCACTCACACATACATGCATATATCCACACACAACCACAGAGACTACACTTAATTAAGATGGAATACATCTTTAAGAATGTATTCCTTAAATATATTTATAATTTTAAAATTACATTTTTGAAATTAAGAGGTATTTAAAATGTTGCTTCTGTAGTTAATTGCAGCTCAGAAATTTAATCTTGAGAAACATTGCATTAACAAACTGAATTCATATTTGTTCTGCAAATATTGAGTATATATCTATGATAAAACTCAGTTGAAATTCAGAAGTGCTAAATGAAATCTCTCAAATGTTGAGGGTGACCACCAAGCTGATGATCAGCTTCTTCAACTTGAAGGACTTTGAGGTTTATTCTAAGCCTGTTTCAAGGTCAGAATTTATTTCAAAGTTGTAACTGAGGCCATTACTAGACTATAAATTTTGCTATGTGAGCACTTGGGGAAAAGTTAATGAAAGCACTGATGATTTCATAAAGTTACACTGCTTTAGAAACATACCAGAGACTTTAAGTGTTAGATATATCTTGTCAACATTCAAAAGAAACAGGAAAAAGCTTAACACAGCAAGAAATCAATAATCCTATCAGATCAGAAAAAAATACATATATTTCAGGGAAATCTCCCCAAAATCTGGCGAGATGGGTAATGCCATACAGCTGTAGATGATGTGTGCTTGCTTGATGGTGTAGGAGCAAAGGAGCCACAAACTGTTACAATCAATTACATTAATGTAGATGAATTATTGGAGACTGAGTGTGAACTGGAGCAAGCATGGGAAGTCTACAGGGCCCCAAGCCTCAAACTTTCCTGTGATTATCTGCCCAGCATCCAACCAGATTCTGTGAGAATCTGAGAAAAGAGCCCCTTCTTGCCCTAGCAGAGAGAGAACAAAAGAAATCCTTGTGAAGCATGGCAGAGTCTTTTACAGAGCAGAGCCCACATTGTAAAGAAAAGGATTTTGATGAACCTTGCCCCAGAACAATGGGGAAAAGCATTCCTCTCATTCAGTCCTCTTCTGTCCTTGCTCCCTGGACTGGTGTTGGAGAGGTGTGGATATAGGAAGCCACTTAAGAGAAAAAAAAAATATGAAGTTCACAGTCAGAAGCACCAGGTGACTAAAAGACTGAAGTTAAAACTAGAAGATTTGAACTACTTTCCACCTCACCAGCTGGGTTCCAATATAATGACATCAGATTTTGGTTGAGGAACAAGACAGACTTTCTCTAAGGAGAAGGATTTTGTGATTCTGAAAGGCAAGGAAGATGATAGAGACACGAGGGAAATTTGATGCCTCCACTACACATATAAAAGCAAACACAATACAATGTCCGGTGTATACTTGATTCTACCTAAATCCTCACATCAGAGGTCTCTGTAATAAAATTCTTATTTTCTAGAATGTCTGGCTTTTCAATACAAAGCAACACAAAAACTATGAGACATACCAAAGGCAAGTATTAATCTAAAAGACAAGCTGAGGTGTGCCAATGTGTGAATAGTGATTTTTAATGCCAGTGTAAGAATAGCTACCTAGGAAATACGTATTCAACTTGCCCAGCATAAACGCTTGGAGAATATGCAAAATGGTGTCTGCTTTTACAGCTCTGAATCACAAGGGAGGGATGAAGTTCTGTCACTTATTAGGCATTGATTGGTGTTGGCAAAGTTAAGCTGTCATAAGAAAGGGATTGGTTCTGGTCTCAGTCTCGGGAGAATTTGGGGAAGGGGTCCATTGTACAGAAATTAACAAATTAGCAGTAGAAATTAACAAATATTGTTTCAGGAATATGCAGTTTGGTCCAGTCCAAAGATCAGCCTGTACCTGACAGGATAAAGCCATCTCTTCAAGCCAGTTCAAAAATTCAGCAGTGCTTCTGTTAGAGACCAGATTTGACTATATCTCTCGACTTCGCTTTACATATGTATAACCAATTCTAATTCCAATTTTGTTTTCTTCCTTGACAGGAAGAGACTAAGTAAGAATCAGGTCCATAAGTACATCAAATCGGACAGAAAGCCCAGCTCTAAGCCATACCAAATAAAATCATGTTTACCATAACCCCTCTTACCTGATAAACTCTTATTCACATTTTTTTTTTTTTTTTTTTTTTTTGAAGCAGGGTCTCCCTGTAGCCCCAGCTGTCCTGGAACTCACTATGTAGACCAGGCTGGCCTTGAACTCATAGAGATCTGCCTGCCTCTGCCTCCTAAGTGCTGGGACTACAGGCGTGCGCCACCACACCTGGCTCTTATTCACATATTATACTTAGAAGCCATGTGTAAAGGCAAGAGAAAATGAAGTTTGAATAGACAGAGCATCAGACTTATATATGACACAGATTTTGGAACTATGGACCAAAAGTTTAACTATAAGCTAAATTTATTAGTAATTACATGTTTAATATGCCATGATCTCTCTCTAGTAGAAAATGCAGAAAACTTGAAAAACATGTGTGAGTAGTAAAAGCAAAGAAATGCAAAATCTAAAAGAGAACCAAAATTTCCAGTATACACTAGATATTGGAAAAAAAATAAGAAGAAAACAAAGGACATTTCTGATGATCTCATCAGTAAACCCAACGTGCCAATGGAAAGATTTTAATGACCTGGAAATAGAATATAAATACTTCCTAATTCTAAATGGAGTAAATAAATGAACAAAATTATTAGAAGAAAGAAAAACAGAAAACCTAACAAAAGGTCTAAAATATAGGTAAATGCAGATAATTAGAGCACGGTGTGGAGAGAGACCAAAGATCAGAATAGATAAAACGTTTGTAGCAATAATAAATGAGATCATTCCAAGCCACAAACTCAGGAAAATTGGGGAAATCAAGTGGAATCAGCTCAAGAAAGAGCTGCACCTTGTTCTGTCATATTCCAAATGCAGACAACCACAGACAATGAGGAAAACTGCTAGAGGAAAATAATACCTTGCCTAGAAAGGAACAATCACGAATCTTACAGCATACTTCCAGGCAGAAAAGAAGGCCAGCGAGACAAGAGAATAATAAGACCTCTAAAGCACCAAAAAGAAAATTCCAACAATTTAGACTTCTATCTCTAACAACATACTTTTTAAAAGAACAGGAGGCTGGAAAGATAGCTCAGCAGTTAAGAGCACTGACTACCCTTGCAGAGGACCCAGGTTCAAATACCAACACCCTCATGGTGGCTAACAACCATCCATATCTCCAGTTCCAGGGGATCTGACACCCTCTTCTGACCTCCTTGGGCATGGCATGACACAGGTGCACCTGAATTCATGTAGACAATACACACATATACATAAAATAATAAAACATTTTAAAAGATAAATGGAATTGGAATGCTAGAGAAAGAGAAGCTAGAGTCAGTAGGTATACAACAACTGAAGATAATGATTGCCAATCTTCCTGAATTTATCAGTAGGGAATAGCTCAGCACTGAGAGGTGGGGCCACCTGAGGTCCTCCTCTATCCATGCCTGCTTGTTGACCCATGGGATCACTACTGTGCAGGTATCTGCAGCTGCTGTGAGTTCCTGACTGCCCTGTCTGTGATCCGTGAAGAAGATGGCATTTCCAAGCCTTTCTCCTTATCTTCCAGGTGTTATAGTCTTTGCTCCTTCTGTAATTTTTTTTTCTGTTTCTAAGTTCAGAGGAAGACTTTATGGTTCTTTTAAATAATAACCTTGGAGAGGGTGAGATATAAGAACAAAAACAAATAAAACTGACCAGCGAAGATATTAACCCAAATATCTCAATGATCCCTATATATTAATCAACTAAATACATGTATTCAGAGTCAGAAATTTTCAGACTGGATAGGAAAATAAGATCTAGCTCTAATTACTTTCATTAAACTCATTTTAAATATAAAGACACTGAAATGTGAAGAGAAAAGTAATGGAGAAAGTAATGTCATGTCAAAACCAACTAAAAGAAAATTTAAGTCATTATGCTAATTTCAACAAGAAAAACATGCCAGAATAAGGAAAATTGATGGGAGAAATTCAGAAATGATGTGGAGGAGATTTCTACGGATATAGGAGTCTTGAACATGTGTTCATATGAAGACAGCAAAGTGAAATATATACCTAAAACCCACTAGAACTGAACGAGGAAAACAGTTGAACATAGCAATATCCCTGTTAAGAAACTGGAAGTGGGTAAGAAACTGCAGCCCAAATTAAGGAGATTTGGGAACTGATGGCCGCTGGGAGAGGAAAGGCCAGCTTTACGAAGATGGCACTCCTGGTGGGCCCAGCTGGAAGAACATCTGGGGACATATCAGACCTTATAAGCCATTTTACATATATCAGGGAGCACATTAAATTGGGTGAGGGGCAGTAGGAGAGGGTGCAGATAGGGAAGGGGATTTAAATACCAACAAACTATATTGTACAAAGACTGCAAAAAATCAATAAAAATAAATTTATGAAAAAGATCTATATTTACAAAAAATCTTGGATAACCAAAGAAAGCAATCAGCAGAAATACTATATTAAAATTGTGATATATGTGTGATTTATGTATGTTCAAATTCTAGGTCAGTGGTTGTTTATCTATAGTCTCCCAGTAGCTACAGGAGTCATAGCCCTTGGAAACCTGTTAGAAATACAAATGGTGGGACACACCTCCCACCATTTCTAGCTCTGTAATTCTGTCATCATAAGCCTTCCAGTGAACTCTGATTTGTACTCATGCCTAAGTGCCATTGTTCTGGGCCTTGACCATAAAATCAACTGCTAATGCTAATGAGATGCAGAGTTTTCATCTTAAAAAGAACATAGAATAGAATTTAGAGGGACAAGATGTGAAAGAATATTTATTATTTAGTACTTAAATGTTCTTTGTAAGGTGCTAAGTTTTCTTGTTTGAAGTTTTCTCATATAAATGGGGACAATAAGAATTTCTAATTCTGGAGACAAGCTGTGTAAAAATACATAAATTAGGCATTTAAATGAATATAATGATAATAGTATTTAAAATTGCTGGTGATGTATAGGAGGATTCTGGTTTGAGATGTTAGAAAAGGGCATAAAGTAATAAATGATTTGTGTCTCCAATCAAAGCCACATGTAAGACATTTCCTTTGTTAGTTTAATACCAAGAAAAATATCAAATATGGCAATAAATGCATGATCTTCTTCATTTCATTAATGAGAATTCTATAATTATCATATTTCCAGTTTTGCTTTGTGGCCTAGGACTCTCAGACTCAAATTCAATCATATCAATTATATAAATCTTTCATAATAAATTCTTGCTTCTTTTAATATCTAAAAAAAAAAAAGAAAAGAAACTGATAGGTTAACCAAACAGAAGACCCTGCAGATATAATAAATTTAAACAGCACTGTCAATCATCAATATATGACATACTTGTAGTGTAATCTTTATCAGATGTATATATCTAAGATATATATAGACAGAGAGAGATCTTTCTATCTCTATCTCTATCTATCTATCATCTATCATCTATGTATCTATCTATGTATCTATCTATCTATCTATCAATCTATCATCTATCTATCTATCCATCTATCTATCTGTCATCTATCATCTATTTATCTATCCATCTATCATCTATCTATCTATCATCTATCTATCTATCTTTTATCTATCTATCTTTACATCTTATTCCAAAGCTCGCATAAAGTTTTTGCCAGGAAAGAGCATATTCTTTGTCATAAAACCTAATAATAAAATTGAAGGAATAGAAATTATGCAAAGTTTTTCCCTAAACTACAAGCAAATATTAAAAGAAACCAGTAACTGAAAGAAAGCTAAAAATCCTTAAAACTTACAAATTAAACACACAAGTCTATATAGCATATGGGCCAAAGAAATCTCAAGAGAAATTAAAAATATATTGAACAAAATACTCTGAAAATAATAATGAAAAAACAATTTATCACAGCGTTTGGAAAATTCAGAGAAGCAGAGCCTAAAGGGAAATTTATAGCAAGTGTGTAGGAAGAAAGGCCTAAAATCAATAAGCTTTCACCTGAGGAATTTAGTAAAATTAGAGAAAATTAAACATAAGGCAAGCATCAAAAAATAAATAAAATATGAAGCAGATTTCAACAGAATGAAAGCAGAACACCAGAAGAGAAAAATCAACTTAACAAAATTTCACTTCTACAACTATTAATGAAATCAACTGGCATGGAGCCAAAATAATCAAGAAATAAAATGTCAATAGTTATAAATTGCCCACCTCAGATATGAAGTAAGGAGTCAGTACCACTGCTCCCAAGGACATTAAAAATAAAACAATAATGCTAAAAGTCTGCATGAGGGCTGACTAGTGAGATAACTCAACAGGTAAAGGCACATGCCACCTGAAGACCTGTGTTTGATCCCCAGAACCCACAAGATGGAAGGAGAGAACTGAATCTGGCAAGCGGTTCCCTGACCTCCATCCATGCACCATGGCATTCATACACACATACACACACACAGACACACACACACACATTAATTATATGTAATATAAATAAATGTATGTACAAATTTGGTATATTAAAGATCAATTCTTTGACAGATTCAAACCCTATTTTACACAAGAGCAATTAGGTAATTTAATTAACTACATTTCTGTTCACAAACTTGGAATAAAAGCTAATCTCTGTTCCTTTAAGCTGGACATCACTGACAAAACTACCAA
>NW_008334005.1:2749579-2780110 GCF_000622305.1 Nannospalax galili
ATTAGAACAACAGAAAATTAAATCATTTGAACATATTAACTGAAGTATTAATTCATGGCAAAATCCAAGACTTTATGAAATAACCTGTAACAGTCAAGGAATAATGAAGAACTTCTATTTGATAAACTGTATACAAAATGGTCTATAGTTAATAAAATACTGCATGATGAGAAAGTGGACTTTCTTGTTGTAATGCAGTCAGGAACACAGAAAGGATGCCTGCTTTTTAAATTTATTTTCATTTTACATGTATAAGTGCTTTGCCTGCATGCATGTAAGTGCACCTGTGCCCACAGAAGTCAGAAAAGGGTATCAGATCTCCTGGAACTAGAGTTACAGATGGTTGTTAGCTGCATGTGAGTGCTGGAGTATTGGGAACTGGGGTTACAATGGCTATTAGCAGTTATGTGGGTGCTGGAACCAAACCTGGGTCCTCTGTAAGAGCAGTAAGTGCTCTTGACACTGAGTCATCTCTCTCCAACTCCTAGGATACCCTTTTTATCATGCCTATTCAATAACATACTGGAAGTTCTGGGTACTACATTTAGAAAAGAAAAGAATAGCCACACAGAATGGAACGAAATATATAAAAGATCATTCATTGTAAATGTCTTTATGGAAATTCAAACAATTGACAAAAGTAACTAACAGAGGTGATAAGAGGGAAGTTGATCACTTCTCTGTATAGCAACTAAGAACAGGAATTTGGAAAATTTAAATGCCATTTTTAAAATATCTCCTGAAATGTAAAATTCTGATGTATAAATCTGTAGGTAAGAAAACGCATGCAGAATGTACAAAAATTCAAATAAGATGAAAAAATCAAATACCATTTAAATAAATGGAAAGATATTACTTGTTCATAGACTGAAAGAATATTGTTATGATATCAGCTCCTTCACTTGATCTATAGATTTAATTTTGATTAAATTCCTGGAAGTAATTTTGTTTGGTTAACTAAATTGTTTTAAGTGCATATGGAAAGGGCAAACGATTAGCATAAGACAAAACAACACTGACAAAAAAATTTGGAGGACTTATCTAACTTGATGTTAAGACTTCATGTAAGATTACAGTAGTCAAGGGTCTATGGTGAGAGTGAGAAAAATAAAAAGATATGGATCAACGCAAAACAGCCAACAGGGAGAAATAGAGTCAAACTATCTTAGTTAACTGGTCAACTGAAGAGTTCTATTTGTTATTTTTAATGTATGTGTGTGGCGTGTCTGTCTGTGTGTTCATATGGTTGTGGACACATGTGTGGAGTGGTGCAGGTGTGTGTGGAGTTAGAGGTCGATGTTCTGGTGTCTTCCTCATTTGCTCTCTACCTTACAAATTGACACAGAATCTCTTGCAGAAGAGAAGTCTAGTTAGCTTGCTTGTTCAAAGGATTCCCTGTCTCTGCCTCCCATGCATGGGGATTACAAGGGTACCATGATACCTATCCAGCTTTTACTTGGGTTCTAGGGATCGAAACTCAGGTTCTCATACTTAAGGAACTAGTGCTTTATGCAGTGGACCATCTCAACATTTCCCCAACTGAATTTTTACAACACCACAAAGGTAATTCAGTCAGAAAGGGAAGTCCTTTCAATAAATGAATTGGGAATAGTTGAATGCATATATCCAAAAAATTAAGCCTAAACATAACCGTATAATATACTGAAATAGTGCCTAAAATAGATCCATTGTCTATAAAGTTTCTGGAAAAAGTGTAGGAAAATCCTGAGCAACTTGACCCAAGCTCTGGAAAGTAACTCTTAAACTCAGTGGGCTACATACAAAGACAAAAATAGAAGTAGGAGTAGGGGGCATGTTAAGAAAAGAGGTTCTAGTGGGAAAGGGAAGGGGATGAGGAGAGAAATATGGCAGAAAAATGACCAATACTCATTAGATAAATGTGTGAAACTGTCAAACAACAAAGAAATTTAAAAATAGAATAGAGAATATGAATTGCATTTTAATACTTTGCTTTGTGAAGGACAAATGGAGACAGTATTTACAAGTGATGAATAGGGTAAAATATACAAATATCTTTTCGTAATTATCAGTAAAATACTGAATAATAAATGCAGGCAAAAGATATCAACAAATACATCATGAAAGAAAATATAGAAGCGACGAAAATGTAAAGATGTTCACTGTTTATTTGTTGTTAGAGAAATGCAAATCAATCAGCAATAAGCTCTCATTACATACCAATTAGAACAGCTAAATTCAATAAACTCTAAAAGTTATGGAGCAGCCAGAACATTCATTCATTGCTAGTGTGAATACAAAATGATACAGCCATTTAAAGAGACAATTTGGCAGTTTCTTTGAAAGAAAACATTGTCTTGCCATATTACCCCATAATTTTGCATCCAGTTATTTTTCAATTGCTTTGAATGTGATATCTATGCAGAACCTTAAGACAAGTGCTGATAGTATCTTTATTCACAATCACCAGAAACTGGAAAGCGCTAAGATGACTTCCAATAGCAGAATGAATAAACTATGGTGCATCTATACAAGGCAATATTACATAATGATTAAGAGACATGCTGTCAGCCATGAAAAAGCATCAGTGATTCTGAATTCATGGTGCACAGAAAAGGATCTAAAAGAGACGACACTATTCTGTGTTTGGTAAAAGGTATTTCCCGTGATAGGGACTTTAGCAATTCTCAAAGGCCTGCACTTGCTTATTGGAATCGAATGGTTAAGGATATAAATGGAGAGTAGACAGTGGAGATACTTTTTCTCACTGAAAGAGACGGAATGTGGAAATAGTTTTGTATTAGGCATTCTAATGAACTCATATTTACTTTAACACATGTACAGATGAATACAGATGTATATGTGTATTTGATATGTCCTATATACCAAATACTATATAAACATAAACACTTGCTCTGTCAGCTCAGAGTTCCCAGGAAATGCCAAGAGTCTAATAGTAATAAGCAAATGTACTGCACAGACCTGGGATTTTAATGCCACTTTCCAGGGCTCCTTGAGAAAAGTTTGATCCTAATACTGGATCCAAAAATACAGAATATGGGCCTAAAATCTCTCTTTTAGTACTAAATAACACAAAAGAGTGTCCAGCACATAGGAAAGAAATGGGGCTATGTCAAAAGACTGAGGAAGAGCTCAAGAGTCAACTGATAGAACTTCTAATGGTCAAAGCTGGCACATGTGTGTGTGTGTGTGTGTGTGTGTGTGTGTGTGTACACATTCACGCACCGATGTGCAGGCTTATGCACATATGTGCAGAGGCCAGAAGAGGACAGAAGGAATCTTTACTACTCTCTGTCTTACTCCTTTGAGATTGCATTTCTCACAGAACCGAGAGCTAGGATGGAGGCCTGCAAGATCCCTGAAATCCTCTGGTCTTCATCCTGACAGCTCTGGCATTACAGGCACACACAGATATACCTAGCTTTTTATTTGAGAGCTGGAATCCAAAATCAAGTCCCCATGCTTACTTGAGCAACAAGCAGTTTTATGCAAAGTGCCATCTCTCCAGCCAAAGCTGGAAAAATTTGAACAACAAAAGCAATGTAAAATAAATGTTTACTAGCATATATTAGCATAAAATAAGTAATTAAATAAGTGGAGAATGGCAAGTCTTGAAACAGAATTTCAAATACTTAAGGGTTTAATTCTCTCTTAAGAAAATAAAGCATTAGCATCTCACTCCTAAGTTTCAGGCTATATTGACGATTTTCTTCCCAAGAGCCTGATATGGAAGGAGGAAAAGCCCATGTTCCTAGTCAGAAGCCTGACAAACATGACCCAGATGGATATTGACAATGATGCTCAATTGTAATAATGCACCCCTGATGCAATGTGCTGTGAATGATACTGCACCATGACCACATTCTAATCAACAGAAATACATCAAATAAAACTCTGTTAAGAGTCATTGTACAAAATTAATGTCCAGTCACTCTTAAAACAGTGAGAGACACAGAAAACAATAAAAGACTGAAGACTTGGTCCAACAAAGGAATCTTAAAGAGATGTGGTGGCTAAAGCTGGTGTTCTTGGATGCAGCTCTGGAGTAGACAAAAAAAAAAAAGCTGATGAATCATAAAAGCAGAAACTTAATCACATCTCAATATCAGTCATTGTGACAAATGCAACACATTCATTTAGACTGGTAATAATAAGAGAAATTTGTTAAAAGATGAACCACAAACATCTTTCCTTTTTTCAGAAAGTTTCTGTAAATCAGAATCTTTTCTAAAATAAAAGTTTATATTTTTAAAACTTTATTTTCAAGAATGTCATATATGCATATAATGAATGTGATCCTATCTATCTCCCCATTCCCCCCAACTGTAAAGTACTTTTCATTTTATTTATAATTTAATTAAAATTTTGTTCAATTACACATACAAATCTAACATCTATTATTTAATGATGCTTGTAAATATTTATTGGTAAAACTGAAATGCCATTATGTGATCCAGAGGATGTTCCTCTGACCCTGTGATGACAAGCCATGGACCCGCCTCCTTCCGTGCTCTGCAAAGAAGCCACTCCCCTTCCCCCTCTTTCAGCCAATCCGTTGACCATAGTCGCTTGCAGGAGAAGGGGCTAAGGGTATAAAAGGTGGGAAAACCAGGAGGCTGGTCTCTCAGCATTTTGTTAGGCTTTTTGGAACCACCGGATTTGTCTGGGTGTGGATTTTTGAACACAGCTGTGAATATTGGGGGCGGGTGCCTGCTTGTCTGTAAGTAAACCCGCACCCCAAGCTCAGTTAGCAAGTCCAATAAGCTCCTTAAAATTCTTCAAACCTGGGTTTGGAGAATTTTTTTGTCAGGTTGTCTCACAAGGACCGTGGGAGGAGGGGACTGGATGCCACATGCACCACCCAGCAGTGAATTTGACTCACACGTTAAGATAGAGAACATTGAGAACTGAGCACTCAGTCCTTATTCTTAGGACTTTGACCAGTTATCTATCTGCTGCCCACAAAGATGTTTCTCTACCCAAGGTTAAGAGCAGTCCTGGTCTATAGGTATAAACATAAATATTTAGAAGACAGTTAGACAACATGAGCATTTAGCGAAATAATAAGAGGAAGTTCTAACATGAGGCTTATATCCTCCCCAGCCCTGGGCTTTTTATCAGATTATAGTACCAGGCATGAATTTCCCTCCTGTGGAACAAGCCTCAAATCCAATTAGAATCTTCTGCTACTTACCCCATAACAGCCATGCCACTATTGCACCAGTGGGTACGTCTGTCCTGTCAGGTCAGTATTGTAGCTGCAGATCTGGTCCAGTCCAGGGTAAGACCATTGATGTCTTTTCTCCCCAGCAGCATGTGTAGGATGTTCTGGGACTATGAAAGCTAGCCATCAGGAAGCTTCCAAGTCAGTTTGAAACTGTTTTCTCTATGTCCTGCAACCAAAAAATGTGTCGTCTTCAGCAATAGGGTTGTACTATGTAATTACGGTGGGGATCCCAAGATCCTGGCAATAGCGGTGTGGTTTTGAAACCCTCTAGAGCCTCCTTGACCAATAACTTGTAGGTAGGTATCCCATATTTTGTACTGTGATTTTCATTTAATGACGTTTTCGGAACTAGAGACAGGGCTCAGTGGTTAAAAGCACTGGTGTTCTTGCAGAAAACCGAGTTTTGATGCCAGCACCGACATAGCAACTAATAACTGTCCCTCACTCCAGTTCCAAGGGGTTCTACACCCTCTTCTGTCTTTGGTGGGTGCACTTACATACATGCAGGCAATACATGCACAAACATATAAAATAATAATAATAATAATAATAATAATAATAATAATAATAAAGCATGTGGAACTACATTGTCCCCCATGCAGGCTAATTCTGTTTGAACATTTTTTTTAAGTTGTGTTTTGAAATTAGCTTATTAACTAGTGGGTTTCTATAAGGTTTTTACATATATCCTTAATTAAAACAACACACGTTACAAAGTCAAGTATATATTGATGATTTGAAATGTCTGTGAATAAACAGCATTACAAGACCTTACCCTCAAGGTTTCAGGTTCATTAAACTTGGACACGCTCAAAGTGTACAGACTGTTCCATTGTTATGCTAAAGACAAGCCCCCATCAAAGTCTCAAAAGAATTTTAACACAAAATTTCTTCACAAAACAAAACTACTAGGTGGCATTTTCTCTCAGTTCAATTTTACATTGCTTTTAGTTATCACTGCATATATATGAAATACACTGCAGGTTCAGAACAAAATTCACTTAGGCAACTAGATAGCTTTTGTGCTGTGTCTTTCCATGCATTAATAGCATCATTTGCATGCTAAAGAAGTGGAATTTTTCCTCTTCTCTGGCCACCCAGGATTAATTTAATGAATTAAATAGAGTTTGGATTGTCTTTAGAGAGAGAAGGTTAAAAGATACATTTTACTAAATATTTAAAATCTTTAACCTTTGTGGTATAGATCTTGGTGATTCTAAAGTGAGAGGAATTTAAGGTATAATTGCACATTCCTTGAAATTTTTCCTGTTTTAAGTTCAGAGGAAATGTACATGATTCTTTGAAATAATAAGCAAGTTTGCAGTTGATAGTATAATCCTGATATGGAAGAATTTCTAAATCTATGTCTGTTTCCCTATGCTTTCTGCTTTATTAAACAGGTGCACGGGGAGGAAGTTTCACTTGTGTGCAGCTTGCATTAAAACTGTCATATGCCTTTCTTCAATAGCATATGGAACACTCTCAGAACTGACAGTGTCTATTCCTACATGAACAGCTTTCATGTTCCTATTTAATTATTAATTTGGTCACTTGTGGAAAATTAAAAACTGTCTTTTCCTTTGTGTTCTTGGAACTTCTGTATCAATTTATTAGTTGACATCTGGTATCCTCACCCAAAACTGTCAAGCATAGAGGAAGAAGTCCATACACTATATAGTTTGAAAAGAAATAGTCACTATACATAGATTAAAATTACTGCTTTTAATGGATGCAATATTTTCCTACAATAAATGTGTTACAACTGATATATCAAATATGCAAGATAATGGAGGCATCTTTGTAAACAAAAAGAATATTCTAAAAAATTGAAATGTTCTCTGTAGGAAGGAAAATAATAGTCAAGTAGAAAATGATATAAAACAGAATGCATATTCTTGATATAATTGTAGAAAAGTATATGAGGCCAACCTGTGATAATTTTAAGCAATATATTTTGAATCACTAAAGTTCATTTAATTTATAACATGTATTTATTATTTCATTTATCAATTGGAAAAAACAATAAACCATTTTTGAGAAATGATCTCAACTTTCTATATACAAATAGAATTAATTATCTGAAAGTGCCTTTCTATTACAAATATATGTATATATATATATATATATATATACATTAATACATCAACAAGGTAAAATACTAATAGTTATTCCTAAAAGATCAACTGTCTACAGAGCCTTTCTGAACACAGTCACAGTACACAGCCACAGGTCTTTCCCTAAGCATTCAGCCAGTGATCTGGAAGCCTGAACTTTTGGAATGTCTTTTGTTTAGGTAAAACTGGACATGATTGTGTCTAAAGGGTTGTCTGTCTACATTAGACATGTGCCCCTTATAGGCAGTTCCTTTGATCTGCTTTTTGCCCCATGCAAGGGTTATATTTGCCTATTTCTTTCAATGTATTTTATTGAGATTTTATGCATTTTATACAAAATATCTTTATCATCTTTATACCACCTTCCCCACCAGCACCACCCATGGTTCCCTCCAATCCCCCAACTGGAGTTCATACATTCTGTCATATATGTTAAGGCCTAGCCAATTAAGTTTGGGTACCCTGATGTCTCTCAGTGTGAGTTCATCCACTAGAGTCTAGTCAGTCTAGCTATAATCTCTCCCTTAAAGAAGATCAAGTATCCCTCACCCAGGACTAATCAGCTCCAATAGTTGTGGGGCTAAGCTTGGATCCTACTACCCATTTCCCTTGTTCTAAGCTGGCTTTTTGTCTCATTGAGTTTGCCTATTTTTGTGTCTCATGTTTTTCTGAAAAACAAAACATTTTAGGAAAATTGTTCTCACAATTCTAGATACTGATCTCCTCTTCCTCTCCAGAGTTTGTTTTTATTGTTGGCTTGTTTATTTGATCAATATCCTCATTACAACATTTTTTAGAAAAAAATTGTATTGAAGTTTTACAATTATCATACTTTAATTATTAACTTTGATCTAGGGCAGTTTTGGAGACCTGACTTAGGGATGTATTTCCTGCTGGTGTGACTTTTCCTAGCTCTTTCTGTAGCTGTTATTGTTCATAAAGCTTGCCTGCAGTTTGCCTTATTTCTCTCCTAGCTTTCACAGCCATATAATTATCTATACATGAATCTCCATTGGATTTTTGTTATTGTTGCTGTCGCTGTTGTTGCTGCTGTTGTTTTTGAGGCAGGGTCTTCCTTGTAGCCTCAGCTGGCTTGGACCACAGTAAGTAGACCATGCTGGCTGGACTTATCTCAGAGCAATCTACCTGACTCTGCCTTAAGAGTGCTAGGATTAAAGATGTGTGCCACCATGCCTGGCTTCCATTGTTTTGAGAGTGCTCTGTGTTGAAATTATCTACATTCTATTTTGCATAGAATTTGGTCCTTTGGAGAAAGCTTAGGATTTCTGTCTCTTGGCCATCTTTTTCACTAAATGACATCTTAAAGACATGGGGACAGTCACCTTGGTTCTCAGCTAGCCTCTCTTAGCATTGAAATTGTATGAGTTGAAAACCGTGAGGACTCAAACATTCAAGTTTACCATACCTACATATCCATTCACATTGACAGGAAGGTTGGTTGGAGAAAGCAATCCAGGAACACTTAATCCAGGAACTCAACCTCTGCACCTCTGAGGTGGCGAGCATTAGAAATGCTCCCAGGCTGTTCTCCCTACGAGATGCCCCACAGGCCCTTTAAATGGGAACTGAGGGAAGAAGGGAGCCCTGTTTTCTTGGCCACTGCCAACTAGACTGGTGGGTCATGTGCCAACTTCAACTGGATAGGAAGTTAAGGGGATATGGCGCAGTCTCCAGAAACAAAATTTCTGCATTTATTTACTATATGGTTTCAGGTAATTTCTAAAGACTTTAAACAATGTGGGTATGTTCATCTATACATATGAAAAATTCTAGTCTAACAGGTGGCCAACAGCGACATTTCATTCTTCACTGCCTTGCCTTCCCAAGAGCTTCTTGTTCATATCCTCTGCCCTCCCCTTCTTTCTTTCAAGTAATTGTTTGACACATATTCTTTTAATTATCTAATCCCTTTTAAAATTTTGGATAATAATGAAATGGCAAATCTAACACCATTTTGCTCTAGCTGATTTTTGCTTCATCCTGTGTTTCTGCCCAGCCATTCCCACTGCAGCCAGCCAGGCGGGACATCCCATGCAGGGAGTACATGGTTTCTACAATACTGGGAAACTTACAAGTAACCAGGTAGCATGTCCAGATTGCATGTCCTCCCTCCCAGTTATGCCTGCATCTCCACAGAGCCCATTGTCTCTACAGTTCTTTGAAAATTGTTGTTTCCCTATTGAAAGTTTTTGTTAACTGAAAAACTCTTTAATTGACCTGCCCCTGGTCTGGTGTAACTATAGTGATCTGATGTAACTATGGCTATTGGCTTTGCCCCTGGCATGATGTAATTCTGATTTTTAAGCTTTATAAGCCATGCACTGCATCTCTTTGGGGTCAAGAGTTCTTCCCAGCATTAGCCCCTTCTCTGACTACCAGCTATTAATAAAGGACTCCTAATTCGACCATCACTGTATGACATTCCTCTGCGAATCTCGGTCATTCTTACGAATTACACTGATTATGCCAGTTTAAAATATATTACGTCAATGATCCTTTATTGACCTCTAACTGAGCCTCAGGACCCTAGTTTATCCATCATTTTTGAAGACCAATCAAAGATTAGGCTAGGAAGTGTCAAGCAAGGGCATTCCTCTACATTGTTCTACTGCCACAGATGCAGTAAGTGCTTAATAATTGTTTATTGTGTTGGTTAATGTACTGGAGTTACTAAAACACAATAACAAACAAATTCAGTATTGTGCCATAAAGCTTCAGTCTCCTAGCTTCTGACCTGCACCCTGCAGGGGATGGGTTCCTTTTGCTTTCTGCTCTTCTGAGTTAATTTAGGCATTTCCCTCTCGTTATGCTAAAGGATGAAAAATTTAAATGAGAAGATTCTGGTACATTGGTATAATGCCAATAAGAGAATTTGATGTGGATTGAGGTTGAAAAATACTGTTATCGCAGTTTTTCAATCATCTATGGGTTTCAATTATCAAGAGATCCCAATCCTTTATTAGAATAAATAACTGTGAGTTAATGCAACTTTCTTCCGTGGAATCCAAATTTCACTACACTCAACTTTATTATCTGGAACTGGACTTTGATTTTCAAATGTTGAAGGAGATTTAGGAAACGGCATTATTGTCATTTTTTTTCATTTCCTTGAAAAAGCTGGCACAAAGTATTCCATCCACTAAGAAATAAAGCAGAAAGTTTGTCAGATGGGCTCTTTCTACTATTTCTTATTATAATACTTAGACTCTATCTTATTTCTGAACGTTAGGAACTGTGATGTTAAGAAAACAATTTGAGACACAAGAGTTTCCATTAAGCTCCATCATTCATGTATATCACACGAACACATGAAAGTTACAGTAGCAAAGTATTGAAGGAAGTGTCTAATTTTAAATGATTGAATAGGATAATATCAGTCTCCAGTGTTTTTCTGAACCAATGTTCATCATTAACAAGGGATGGATATCAGATTGTGTAACTTCAAGTAATACGGCTAAGAATATGAGTCAAGAATTTCAGTCATGACCTTCATCAAGTTATGTCACACTTTTGAGCCCTGGTTTCCTTAATGGTAAAAATAATGTGTCTTTACACTGTGTCTGAAAATGGAGTGTTGTGCAGAACAAATTAATATTTATAGATATATATGCATATTACACATATGTAGCATATAAAAGCATATATAAATACATATATATTATACGTGCATGTTATTACTGGAATGTGAAATATCACCAACAGATTCACATGGTTGAACATGTGGTCCTCAGATTGTGATGTTGTAGAACCTTTCAGAAGTGGGGCCTACATTGCCTCTTGGTTATTCGCCAGAGCTTGACTCCAAGACCCTATTGCTGAACTGTACATGAGCTGTAGAAGAAATAAGGAGAGATCAAGCTAATCCTGATTTCAAAGCCTCATTTCTATTGGCCAGCTTTCATTTTACTGGAAGGTGCTATGTATGTTACAAAAAAAATAATAATAATTGTCAACTTTACTTAGCTGTGAATCCTGCAAGCTACAACTGGCCTGGCAGCATATGCCCATAGGTGTAATAGTGTCAAGAATATTATAAAAGTAACCAACAACTTTCTAATTGGATTAAAGTCCTGTTTCATAAGATGGAGCCCATACCTGTCATTGGTATCAGGCCTAGGAACCTGAGACTACACAGGCCACAGGGCATAGAGGAGGCCTGTAACAGTTTTCAGCTGAATAGTTATCATATTAATCTGACTCCTAATGACTTATTGTTATACTTATAGATTAATGGATCTTTCACCTCTCACCCAAGAGGCTTCCTTATGCAGCAGGTGATGAGTAACAGAGAAACCCACAATAGACCAATGTACAGCAACTAGGGACTGTAGAGTGCTTATCCCTGAATAGGATACTTTTGCCTCCCAAGGCTCAGGGATCATTGTGAAAGAGGAGTAGAAAGATTGTAAGATCTGGAGGTGGTGGATGATCAAAGGAAATCAGTCTTCCAAACACTTACAGCAATGGTAACAGCATGCACAAGTCCTATGAAAACTCTAACCAGATAAAATCCCAGGATAGGCATTGGGTAAGAAGCAACCCTACCCCAAGAACTACTGGCAACTGATGGCTCCTGGGAAGGGAAGATTCAGACTCTATTAAGGATGTGACTTTTGGTAGGTTAACCAAGCTCCAATAGATGAACCCACATTGAAGGGTATTTGGGCACATGAATTAGTCTCTATGGGCATTCATATATATAATAACGTTCATTAAATTTAGATGGGGACAGTGTAAGGGGACTCTCATATAGGAACTGGGATCTAACTACCTCATATATAGTGCATGAAAAGTCACCAAAATTCAATAAATATTTTTAAGATCTAAAGAAAAAGGAGGGGCTTACTTAGAGGAAAGGAACAGGGTTAGGGGAGTCCAATAGGTTTTAGCCCAACTGCTGACCAGTCCCCTCTGATTTCTGACCACCCACTCTATGTAACCAGACAGGTCATACTCCTGCTGCCCAACTGTGAGACAATCCCGCCCTTATGATGGCATATATCATTCAAACTTTAAACAAAAATAAATCCTTCCTTCCTTATATTGTATCTTTCACTTATTTTACCACAGCAATGAGAAAAATGACACATACAACATACATACAGACACACACACACAGAGGTACCCTCCCCCACATACACAAACACACCTTGCAAATTACTAAATAAACATACCTTACAAATTACTAAATAAAAGCTTCACTTTTTGTTATTATTTTTGACACTGTACTTTCCCTCATGCCCACATTCATGTAGCAGGAAAATTATCTGAACACCTACAGTTCTTTTTTCTCTTTCCATTATTTTTACCTGAAACCACAGTTATTCCTAGTTATTGTAGCTGTCCCCAGTTTTTCCTGCCTTTCCTCCTTTAATCAACACATATGTTCCAAGGGATAGTTCTTTTAAGAAGAATTAATCATGTGTCACTCATGAAATGGAGGCTTTAAAATGCTATCACGTATCATTAAAATCAGAATCTCATTCTGGCATTGGTGTCTCAATGTGCTCAGCTGTCACACCCTTGGCATCCTCTACCTCTGTATTTTTTTCTTTCACACTTCATCTATTTCCCTCAAAAGCACCCTGAATTCTACTGCTTGGTCAATGACAATGAATTTCCACAACTCACCACCTTGGTCTGAATCACTCTTACTGCCTTCCCAATCTCCCCTGTGTGTTGTGGGGCCCTCCAAACCCTCTAGACATGTGAATCTGAAAACCATCGCAGTCTTTGTGCATCCATCTCTCCACCTTCCTGTTGAGCATCTCTTTTCCTTCATCATTACAACAAAGCAGCCTTTAATATCTGAAAGTTCTTTAAATTGGCGCAGTAGATTGATTGGTTTTTCCATTATAATTTTGATATGAAATAGGATGTTCTAAATTCCTTAGTAAAGCTCTAGAAATACTCTCATGCCAGAAAAACTATCTTTAGAATATCTTTTTGAGAAAACCTATGAATCCAATTGTGGATGTAGCCCAGTAGAACCATACGTACATGGTTCAAGGCCCTGGACTCAAAACTCAGCACCACAAAAAATGAAAAGAATAACCAGTTTATAAAGGAAGGAACTGGAAAGAATATGTCTTTTCCTCTTAACCTCTTAAGTAATGTGCCTCAAATTTTCACATCTCTGGAAGCATTCTACCACCTCTTTTATTAGAATATTTGCTTTCTCCCTGCAATCAGGCTGAATTTTGCATCTTACCTATATTTAACTCAGAATACATAATTCTTTTTTACAACGTGTTATACTGCAGCCTTTCATTTTCATAATTTCCCATGTTCTTAGGTAAATTGTTGGTTATTTTCTATGCTATCAAAGGCAGAGTATTTCTCATAGCAAATTTTCAATAACTGTATGACAAATTGAATTTATAACATTATATCCTAGAATTTGCAAAACTTTTCCACTTTTGGAAGCAAAAACTACATATAGAGATACATAGATATATGATAGGTGAGGCAATAATTCCAATGATCAATTGCAGATGAGAAACTGAGTGGTTCATTTTTTTTAAACGGCACGTTGAAATTATCTTCTTGTTCATTAAGAAATAAATGGCAAAAATAAAGGAAATAAACTCAAACTGAAGAACACTGTATACCACCTGAGAAGAGGTAGAATTGATGAGTTAAGAAGGAAACATCTCTCAGACCGATGACAAAATTAAAAAATTTTCCAAAATAACATAAGCCCTATTTCATCACTTGCATATTAAAATATTAGTGCATTATAATAGGACTACACATGTGTGTAAGTGTACACATGGTAAAATGTTTGGAAAAATCTTTACCAAACTAAGAAGCTGTTAATTACCTTTGAATGTAGCCACAATGTAGACTGGGATTGGGCAGTGTGGCCATGAAACCAAAGTTTACCATATTTATAAGTTTAAACAATGCCTTATTTATTTTTTAACATGGAAAGTACACTCTATTCTTGAAGCAGATGCCACATTTCAAATCCTATCTTTGTCATTCATATGAATTTGCTAAATTTAATGCATCCAATTCTGTGTCTTACTTATGAAACATTCATAATAATAAAAAACATGCCTTCTCAGAGTCAAAATGTGTGTGTCAAAGTGACAAAGAGTGCTTAGATAATCTTAAACAGAATGCAAGATCATGCCTGAATAAGGATGGCAGCCTTCTGTTATTGTATAAAGAAACCGGAATGATAGCATTAACCTCACAACACTGCTGATACATTGTATATTTACTGCAGATAAAGCTAATTTGGTGCCAACACAAAATACCAGGCCTTGTCTTGCCCAGAAAACTGAACAACTTAAAAAACCTACTCTCCACCAATTACTTAATGATCTTGAATTGAGGAAAGTCTGTGATTGAAATAGTTTTGCTCCAAATTTTGTTTCAACATTTCCTTAGTATATTATATGATAAGGGTCAAAGAAATTGTTAAATATTGGAAATAAGGAAATTAATGAGTGATGCTTTTGCCTTTGCCAAGGCAGCCTAGGAGACAAAGAATAAAGAAAGCAAGCATCTTTTTTTCTTAAAATATATCTGCTATAATAAAGGTTTATAGGCTGAATCCCCAAATCAGGTTTTGTTTTGTTTTGTTTTGTTTTGAGGGGACAGAGTTTCCCTGTAGCCCCAGCTGGCCTGGAACATACTATGTAGATCAGGCTGGCCTCAGTATTGAGAGATCTGCCTGCCTCTGCCTCCTATTGCTGGGATTAAAAGCATGCACCACCATGGGGGCTGGAGAGATTGCTCAGTGGTTAAGAACACTGACTGTTCTTACAGAAGTCCCAGATTCGAATCCCAGCACCCACATGGCAGCTAACAACTGGCCCTAACTCCAGTTCCCGGAGCTCCAACAGCCTCTTCTGTCCTCTGTAGGCATTGCACAACACCGGTACACTTACCTACATGCAGGCAATACATGCATACACATAAAATAAAATAATAAATAAAATACTTTTTTTAAAAAGTGTGCACCACCACCCAAAACTTTACATATCAGTTCTTTAAATTGATTAATGTAAGTCTTAAGTACATTATTCTGGAGAGAGGCTAATAAATGGATTGATATAGCAGTATGAATTGAGTATTTTCCATGAGAAATGGTTTGCCCTATGTATTTTAGAAAAAAAAGTATTTTATTTTATTTATTTATATATATTTTTTTGAATTTTTGTGTATTTCATGCAGAATATCTCAAACAATTTTAATCATCTTTACATTTTCCTCCCCACTGGCACCCTCCCATAGCCCCCCCTGAAGCCCATATACTTTGTCATCCCTGTTAAGGCCCACTGGCTTGTCAGAGTCCCCAGCTATTCCCCACTACAAGTCTGTCCACTGAATCTAGTCAGCCTATCTACAGTCCCTTGTTTTACCAAGATCGGCTCTTCTTCATCTAGCAGCAATCAGTTGCCAACATTCCTTCAGATAAGATTGAAGTCTGCTGTTCATTTTCCCAGTTCTATGCTGGGTTACTGTCTGCCTGAGTTTGCATGGGACTTGTGTATGCTGACACCTATGCCACAGAATCATACGAGCAGGTTCCCCAGAGCTTGTAGGACTGTTTCCATATGATCATGTGCCCCCTCCCTGGCTCTTACATTCTTTCTGCCCCCTCTTCCGAGATGGTCCCTGAGCCTTGGATGGGTGAAGTTTAATAAAGGTATCCTGTCCAAGGACCAGCATTCAGCAGATTCTTGATCTCTACACTTTGGCTGCTTGTGACCTTTTGTGTTCCTGGCCCTCCACTGCATGAGAGAGCTTCATTACTGAGAATTTATGGATTGATTACTGTCCTCTTCTATATCCCTGTTCTATGTTCCATGAGCCTTAAGTGTAGAGGTTGCATTAGGCTTGGGCAATGTCTGTGTGTAACCAGTTGTGGTACTTGGTAATAGTCTCTGGCTGGTGTAAAATAAGCTTCTCTGATGAGTGGTGACTGGAATATTTGTTTGTAAATATAAGGATGGATATTTTTGCACATAGTAAGAAATCACATTAATCTAGCAATGTGACCATCTTGGGGTTTTTCTCTAAGATCTATGGCCACTCCAGCCATGTGTATTAGGTTATTTTATTTTAAAACATGGGAAATAGAGAAATAAAAGGCACAAGTATAACACATTGTGAAAAATAATTTTGTAATCTGAATTATATGTAGATACAATAAAAATTTAACCAAATCAGAGGGGAGAAAGTACTCTATCAAAGGAGACAATGAAATGTTCCTTGAGAAGCAAAACTTTGAAATGCATTCGTTAGGTGGTTAAGAAGAAAAGATTATTCCAACTCCCTCTTGCAGAAACCAGATTTTTTGCATTTTTGTGGTGCTGACAGCACTAATAATTATAATCAATAAATGTTTATTTTTCTAGATAATGACATTATTTAAATTTTTTATCCAAATCAATCTGTATCAAAAGTGAAAACCTTCATCTCCAATTTATGAGAAGGTATTAGAATGAGAATCAGTTCTTTCAGAACAGGATTTCCTCTGAAGTTCTGACTTCTCTTAGATCAGAAGACTTGGAAAGAACTCACTCAGCATACTGTTTCTGGCCACGGAGCCATGGTATACCTCTGAGCTCAAAGCCTAAGCAGTTAAGAAGCAATTGAGGATCTGTGAGGATTGCTGTCCTGTAGACCCCTGTTATAACTGAGTAAGTGATACCCTGGCCACATCATTTATCAAGGGTTTCTAGTAAATAAATCAGGCTTGGCCATCAGCTTGTGTCCCTGCCAAGTCTATTATGTACAATTTCTAGTTGATGTAATTCTCTTAAAGCCAAACCCAAGTGCTGTGAGGTAAATAAAGCTCACACTTCTGAACAGCAGGCAACTGGGGGATTTTCCTATGATTCTATTTCTCCAAACTCTGCCTATCACCAATGAGGTGCCTGGGTGGAAGAACAGAGCAGTTTTGCACTTTAATGATGCGTACTTTACCAGCCATTGACTTGCACAATGAGAGAAGTAGTAATTGTCTGATGACATGTCAGGTGACCTTTGGGTTGTACATGTAAAAGAATTCAAAGTCCATAATGCATAACAAGTCAAACTGACACTTTCAATATCACAGCTGGATCAGAGCAACTTACTATTTAGTCTGTGATTTCCATGTGAACACAGAGTACTTATGTCGGCCCTTTTCATCTTGTCACAGATCTGACTGTGTTATTTGGATTTTTCAAAAGTTGTAAATAAGCACTGTAGTAACTAATTTCAAGTAAATGATCCTTGCCTTGAATATTTCAGTCTTTCTGTTCTCTGAACCCCTGCAGTATCCAAAGTCGAAATCACTGAACTTGGCACTTAATTAGTATAAGCTTTGAAATGTGTGCTTAGAGATACAACTGAATCCCAGGGTTCTATAGTGACACTGAATAATCTGCAAGGTATCAGCACATAGTGGGCTGGGTTTTTTCTTTTTGCTTTTTCTGGTGCTCAGCATTGAGCCTACCACTTAGTGCATGCTAAACAGGTGCTACAACTGTGCTACCATGTCTACTCCCCACTCCCTAGGAGCTTGTGGACACTTTTGGATGGTTTCAATCTCTTAATTCTTGGCAGGCTATGTTCACTGCTCTTATGGCTATAAAACATTATATCATGAAATGACTTTAACCCACTTTAAGAGGATAATTATGTAATATCAAAGAAACACTGCATTCCTATCTGAAAACGCAGTGATAATGATGAAATGATCCCCTTTCTACTACAATGGCAATTAATCTTGATTATCAGCATCATGGGATTTAGAATCTCCATGAAAACAGGACACTGAGAATGTCTGTAAGAGACTTTCTAGATTAGATTAATTGAACTGGGAAGACCCACCCTAAACTTAGATCACACCATTCCATGGGCAGGGATCTTGGACTGAAGAATAAAGAAAAAGGGAGAAAGCAGATTGAGTCTGATGCTCTCTGCTTCCTGCCTGCGAGGTGTGTGACCAACTGACACCTGTCTTCCTGTGAGGGACTGTTCCCTCCGATTGTCAGTAAACATAACCCTTCATTCCTTGGGTTGCTTTTGTCAGGTATTTTATCACAGCAAAGAGAAAAGTAACTAATGCAGCTACCTAGGCATACATTTTGATGAAAAATTCAGAGACTTTTTTAGGCTTCTCGGTGTTTTTATGTAGAAAAAGTAAAACATTTCCCACAAGCAAGAAAAGAGAAGACAAAGCATCCAACACCACACCGGAAAAGCATCTGCCTTAGGACTAAGAACACCAGAGCCTATTTTTCTAAACTAAAGACCAAAATATGTAAAAGATAATGATTCTAAAGTTTAAAGAATTTGAATGCTGTTTCATATGATACAAATCAAAATTAACAAAACTTTCCACTACCTAATGAGCCCCATTCTTGAGTTTATACAATTTATTTCAAAATTAATCAACTTCCAAATATTAATTTATTTCCTGATATATTCAACCCAATTTAAACATGAATAAAAGGCAATAGGCACTTTCCCTTTTCAATAAAGTTGTTAATTAGCAGAGCAAGAGAAAAAATTCTTATGCCTAATGTGTATTGAACTCTTAATTAAAACCCTGCTATTCCAGGGTTCAGGATAAGGTTCTTATATATTTAAACTAGGAATTGGAAAGTTGTCCAGAAGTAAAACAAAAGTGCCTCTGGATTATATAATCTCATTCAACCTCAGATGACCCTAACTACCTTAGTTTACTACTGAAGGAAAAATCAAATAGCTGTTTCCTCAATGTGTGATTGTCAGACAATTTACAAGAATGTTTTATGACACTTTAAGTCCCAGATAAGGCATCAACATGAATCCTTCTCTGTCTCTCCTTTCTTCCTTGGCAAATATCTCTTACCACTAAAACCAATGTGGTTTCCATTCAATCCTCAGGCCTCTGACTCTTGCCCTTTGAAAAGTTACTCCAAAAGACATTAGATTATTTTGACAAGGTTTAATAATTCACCTCAGTATACCCTTCAAATCTGTTAAATAAAGGGGACTAAACTGGGAGTTTCTTTGTGTTGAAGCTCAACTCCTAACCCATGCAGTTGTGAAAAGTTAAAGTGGAGATACAGCAATGGCATGGCCACCTGCTGTTCCTTGTGACAGCCGCCACTGCCCCTTGACACTGAAGGGCACCGCATTGTCACCTGAGCACCAGGCGGCTGGAGAGTTTTGGGTATATTAACAAGTGTACTGTGCATACATTGGTGTGAGGATTTATGCTGTCATTCTGGTACCAGTAGGAAAAGCTAATAACCTCTGCTTCCAAAGAATGTTTGCAAAACTGTCAAACCAAGGTGGTTTTCTTGCGCTATTGAAAAAGGACACCTTTTCTAACATCAGGAATGGCTTAGTTTTATACTTTTAGAATAAAATTAAACTCTCATCTGAGAATTACATATATAAAGACAGGAAGCTTTGGTTTTTCAAGTACAAAGAAGTTGAGTACCCTAAAAATATTTTTAAGAGTCATATCTAAATCTATCAACAAGATTTTCTCTTTCCTAAGTGCCTAATAATCTATTATTCAAGCAAAAAATGCTGTGGGCTTTATGATATTCACTTATTATTCAGACCAACTGTCTCATGACTATGTAACATTTCATATCCCACTCAGTGTCTCCAGCCTAAGAAAAAATAGATGTGTTTTTCTCTTTTATTTGAATTATGAAATCCAAATAAATGTGAATCAAAAGAAGACAATCATTTTAAAAATATATAGCTATTATGGCCTGCTGACTGGTTGATTAAAAACAGAGACTAGTTAATGAGAAACTATGTTCTAAATTGAAAGCTGTACCATACAGCATCAGTATGAATGAACATGGGTTTCTAAACAGAAATATAAGACATTATTCTTTTTGCTCTCCTGGGCCTTTGACAGGCTGAAAGGAATGACAAGGGGGAGAAAAAGGAGAGAAAAATAGGAAGAAGAGAAGGAGGAGGAAGAGGAGGAGGAGGAAAAGGAGAAGGAAGAGGAGGAAGAAGAGGAGGAGGAGGAAGAGGAAGGAGAGGAGGAAGAAGAGGAGGAGGAAGAGGAGGGGGAGGAAGATGAGGAGGAGGAGAAAGGGGAGGAGGGGAGGAAGACGAGGAGGAGGAGGAAGAGGAGGAGGAAGATGAGGAGGAGGAGAAAGGGGAGGAGGGGGAGGAAGACGAGGAGGAGGAGGAAGAGGAGGAGGAGGAAGAGGAGAAGGAAGAGGAGGAAGTAGGGGAGGAGGAGGAAGAAATTTCTCATTGGCGTCTCAAAGACACAACATGGTAACTGAACTAAGGAAGAAAAAAGTAATTGTGTTGGAATTTATTTTTATAATGTGAGAATGAAGCTTTCCCTATTTTTAGATTCAGAAGAAACCTGATTCTAGCCTACCACAGCTGTGGATTGAGCCCATGTATTTGCCTTTTATGGAAAACATGAAATGCGTGAGGAAGGGATACTTGTGCAATTCATAAATACTCTATAATGAGTAAACATGGCTCCTATACCTTTTCAGGCTAGGATTTACAGGGGATACCAAGGGACTCTATGATGATGCATTGCATTAATTCACTAGTTCTCACTTCCTTGGTCTCTGAGAGGCCAAATTTTTAAAGCTGACTTATTGAAGAGAGGTGATGCATTGGATTAATTCTATGCTCCCCCCACTTCCATTTTGGGTCCCAGGTGTTTCCATAGGCATTTGTCTCTATTACAGCAGCATCACACCAAGCTTTTGATTTGTCAGCTCATCTGGTCAAATACTCCTGAGAACAAGACAGGCTTAGGAAGCAGATTCCACCTTCATTTCTGCAGTTGACCCAAAATATTTCTTCTCTTCTTGCTCAAATTCCTACCTCCCTCTGATTTGCTCTGGACTTTACAATGGCAACTTGAGACAGCATCCCTACTAATGAATCTATCTGTGTGTGTGTGTGTCTTTCTTTAATTTTTTTCTTTTTTTGATTTAGTTGTTTTTATCTCATGTGCATGAGTGTATTGCCTACCTGTATGTAAGTGAACCCCTGTCATGCAAAATCCACAGAGGCCAGAAGAGGACATCAGACCCCCTGGAATTTGAGGTATAGACAGTTGTTAGCTGTCATGTGAGTGCTGGGAATCAAATCCAGGTTCTCTGCAAGAGAAGCTGGTGCTCTTAACTGCTGAGTCATCTCTTCAGCCCATGTATTTCTAACAATCATCTATCTAGCTATCTTTCTTATTCTCTTTACAGCTAAACTGATTTTATTCTGAAAATCCTAGCCTTACTTTCTCTGAAACCACTTGTGTATTCTACTTACTACTTCAGCCTGAAGTTATAATTTAAATGTTCCCCAATTTTTATGCAATGACACTCATGAGACACAAGTTTAAAATGAAGAACAAAGGGAGAGGAGAAAAAATGGGAGCTGTACACAAACTCCACCACCAGATTTCCTAAGACATTCTTAAACCAGGGATAAAGCAAGTAATAATTGTAGTTTCCTTGTAAAAGCATGTTCACATACAATATTTTCCAAAATCCTTATAGCGACAGGTGATTATCAACCTCCAGCAAGATTTGGATGTGAAGAGACTGAGTCTTCCAGATATTAAGTAACTCATTCAAGGTCACATAACTAGAAAATGTCAAGTTGGGATTTTAATCAAGCTCAATGAATGTGTATTACTCCCCTATACAAGACTGTGAAAGTTCAAGTAATTGTGGCTTGAAAACAATAAAATATAGATAACATCAGTAAGAACAGGCAATATAACACTGTAACTGTGATCTGTCAGGCCATTTCAGTACAGAAAAACAAGCAGTGACTATCTGCATGAAATATATATACAGTTGCAGTTAGAAAGAAGAAATATGAACCCTTTACGTATTTTCAGACCAAACACAAGGTATAATGGTCCCTATGGTTGCCCTCTTGTGATATCCATACCATAAACACACATTCTGCATTTGTCTTTGTGGCAATCACAGTCTTCACAAAGGAAAGCAACATTAATTCCCCTAACATAGCCACCAAGAAGGAAACAAGCTAACCTCTTCATTCTTGATGCTGGACAAATCGACTCTACATCTTTTAGTTTACCCAGCACTGTACCACAAGCCTCTTTTTCACTCTATGTTCAATATTAATAAATGAACTTATTATTTAAGCACCAATTCTTTATTGTGTGTGGAGTACCCAATGTGAGTCAACATGCATATGCTTTTACAGTGAGCACACTGGAAGGAATGCCTCAAGTTATGAAATGGTAGGCTGTACAGAAATAGGGACAGCAATAGGTAATACTTTATTAATAGATTATTGCAAGCAAGTGAAGTCAAGTATTATGTGAAATTAGGTATGAAAAATAAAGACAGATCTGAATGGAAAGGAAAAAAGGGATTTTCTCTGAAGAACACCAAAAGCAGCACAACATGTTAGTAATGATGCTACAGCCAGGGACTCTGGTCTAATTATATATCCAGCTAAGGGCAAGGAGTATACTGTAAAAAGCCCTGCAAATATAATCTCATGAAAACAAATGGCAGAACCCATGTGCTCCAATGAGCTTTGAATAAGTGGTGATCACGGAAGTGGTCAATGATCTAAGTAAGGGACAATACAGCAATGATCTTTCAACCTTAAATTTAAATCTAAATGTGCTATCATCAGCTCTATAGCATACTCAGTAATTAGACATATGTCTTTGAAGCTTCTGTAATTTAAGTGGTTATTAATCCACTTACATAAAAAAAATTCACAGAGTAATTTGGGTATGTGCACAGTGTTACACCAACTTTGCATTGTTTTGCTTTCCTTTGTGATTTTGTTGAATAATGTAAGTTTAATATCCACTACTACAATGTTTAAATTAGCTCATGTTCACCTCTGTTAACAAAGATTAAGGATGACTCATTCCCGATTGCCTCTGGGAAATGTTGGGCAAAAGGAAAATAGGCACATTTGGCAGCAAAGTGATCTATCCACTTAGAATAACTGCCCCAGATAAATGAGCTCTGAAATGGAGAGTGATGAGACTTCCCATCATTAGTTGCCTACAGGACACTTTGCCTTCAGACTCTGTGTTTAATGTAAAAGGAACACTCTGAAGGCCTTTCCAGGGGACAGAAGGGTGGCTGAAACATAGCTCCAACTGTGCGCATAGTAGGCAGAGTGAAATAATGAGTCCATATGCATACTTCAATGGGAACAGAAGTGGGAAAGGGTCAGGCAGCCTTCTGTGAAGCTTATCTAGGCAAAATGCAGGTGAGGTTACTGAGAATTATGGATACCTCACATGCTGCTCTTATGTAGGACTAAATCAATGGAAAAATTAAAGCCAGCATGACTTGCATGTATTTTAAAGGGGATCATAGTTGAGTCAAGGGGGCAGAATGGAGAATATCTGACGTAACCTCAGGAAACCTGCATGACATTCAGAAAGGCTTGCTAAATAATATTGCAAAGGCATTTTCCATTATACCATTATGCTATTCTCAATTTATATTCCTGATAACTAAAAGAGGAACCACCATTGTTCATCTCTTGGCCAGATCTGTGGCTATTTCTATTCTACATCTGTCCAGAAGGTCAAAAACAAAGTCTAAATTAGGGCAACTCCCAAAGACAAACAGCATGGGGTAAGTTCAATATCAGCTTATTCAGGACACACCAAAGGCATGCTCTAAAATTTATCCTATGACTAAGCCTTGTGTAGAGACTTTAAAACTGTCCTCTATTTTCAGATCTATTTATTTAATGTTTTATAAGAGTTAAAAAACTAAACTGTGGAGCAAAGAGAATCACTTTCTTTTCAGTCAACATGATGCCATGACAACCAGTTGAAATGTGAGACTGTCAAATCAACAGTTGTTTTGTCTACATGATGCCAAATAACAACTCGTCTGATTGATTTGTTTTTTCAGTACAAATTTGTTCACTTGTTGAAGCATGTAGCTACAAGCTTTTTAATAACCATACCTTTTATTTTCTTCATGGGGTACAAACCGATTTCAAATATTTTTATCTCATTTTTATTCTTATTTCCCAACAACCTCTGGGCTGCCAGCAGAGCAAATATTATATGTATTTAACAAATGTCAATTATAAGTAGGACTTACGTTGCATAACTATCCCAATTAATTTGATATTTTTTCTCCAAATAAAACTGAAAAGCCTATAGTGATTTGCATATCAAATAGTAATGTGCAAAATTCTCTGGCTCAAATAAAATGTTTAGCAAATGGTGTCCAACATGATTTTTGACTTTCCATAATCAGCAATAGGGACTCTAATTTCCTACTTTACTACTGTCCTTCCATTTTAGCACAGTGGACATTTAACACCCTCATGCACTTGGACAGTGTAGGATTCAGAAAACGTCAGGTCCTTTTGCATTGAAAAACCCAGGTTTGCCTCATTTGCTTTTATAAAAATGGGCTAGCTCTTAAATATAATTTAGTTCTACCAGATGAAGTGTATTGAAATTTCTTCAGTAACATTGCAAAGTTACAGAGGCTTAGAAGGCAATTTGATAAAGAATACTTGATAGTATTATAGCCTATACCACTTAAAGACCTATTCCTTTGACCACTTTACTAAAGAAATTTTCGGGTTTAATGTCATATCTTAATATCCTTTTTCTGGAGTCCTGGTTTCCTGGCATCAGTAATTTTCCCTGTTGTCACAGAAGAGCACATACCAAGTAGAATGGAATCCCTTGTTTGTCTTTAATTGTTAATTCAGTTTCATTTGGCCACAAGACATAATGTCCTTTCTTTAAAACCAAGTATTACTAATCAAAAAAACAATTTAATAATTTTTTCTCTTATTTAGAAAGCAGGAACTAGCCCCAGATCTTCTCTCTATGGATATAAAGGTCTGTGATTGATTCATTCCATCTATCAAATACTTTATTGAATGCCAGCTGTGTGGGGAAAAAGAAACATACATAGACTGTCATGGAATTTGCAGTCTAACAGGTGGGCTCACTGTGGGCTAAGCACTAAGGAGTATGGTTTACAGAAGTGTAGGGTGTTCTCAGGGACATTTTAAAGAGAATTAACTTGGTATAAGGCATACGTCAAGTAACCATCTGAGAGTTAGAAGATGTTAATGATGCACTCTGAAGTGCAACTTTGAGTTAGTGGAAGAAGAATCAAAGGTTGCTAGGAAAATTATTTTCTTGTATTTATGCCTGAGGATTGGGCCACTACACCATAGCAACATTCACGTATTATCAGAAACTTGACCTGTTACATGTCCCTGTGATGACTACTATCCACTACAAAAAGGAAGACGTGTCTTGTCGTGACAAAGTCTGATGTATTGTATGACTGGTATTGAAATATTGGTATTCAGTAATCTATGGGCATAAATGCAGTATTGCTAAGTCACAGTCTGCTGATGCTAAAATAGATATAGTCTAACTGTTAGTATTCATATGACCAAGAGCAGACCTGAGCTGTCAAGAATCCATTCCTTTAGATGTCTCTCACATCTGTGCTCCTAAGCCTGGGCTTTTCTCATTCTGTATTGAAACAGTACCATCATCATGAGATGGGGAAGTGAAAATCAAGACCCATTCTTATCTTAAAAGAAACATTTTCCCTTTGATCCTTAGGACTAGAATATCACAAACAGAACTGCAAACAGACATCTCAACTTTTCTCATTGTTTCCAATGAGAAAAACACTTGCTTTCAGTGATTTGATATGTTAATCATGCACACACATGTACATTTACTATCCTGAGTGAGAGCAATGTGGGGTCCTGAGGGATTAAGGTCACATGCCAGGTCACAGGAGCAGCACATGATTCAGTAAACATATTTACATAACGAAGAGTAACGTTTTGGTTATAAGGCTAGGAAAAAGTTTTTAGTCTAGATTATGTCCATATTGTAAAAATCATTTCTACACATAAATACAAATATTTCCAAAGCAACTAGACAAAATCATCATATTTATTTAGCAAAACACTAGCAGTAATTTCCCTCACTGACACTTATGACCTTCTCAGCTACAAATTTTACTTTGGCTTCATGGTACTAAACATGAGTTCCTCCATATTGAGCAAGCCTTAAGTCAAATCAGTAAGCACTTAACTATTCTGATGATTTGTGACAGTATTGCACAGGTAGGTACAAGTAGGGACCTACTTGCCCAACATGTTGGTAGTTAGAACACAAGGTCCATAACCAAATAGGGTTTGTTGGTGACAATTTTCCTCCAGCAACCTACGTAGAATATTCCAATACTGTGAAAGCCAGCCAGTGAAAGAAAGTCTCCAACTTGCTTCCAGCCTTTTTTCTCTGTGTGCTGCAACAGGAGATTCAGTATGGTATCTTCAGCAATGAGATCCTGCTAGGTAGTCCTGGTATGCAGCCATTAGCAATAGCAATAGCCTATATTATCTTATAGGACCATATTGACTTCTCTGGCTCACAACTCAGAGGGAGTTATCCTGGTTTTGCTAAGGATGTATTCAATGACCTTTTGACATCTGACTTCCTTTCTTTCTACCTATGAAAATGTCTTCATTCCAGTTATTTAATACTTGTTTCTACTATTCTTCAAGATACCTTTCTATATTTGCAAAATGCTCAAGTGTTACATAATGATACCATCTTTACTGACAGTGGGCAGAATCTCTGAAGGCCCACCACAATCTATTATAAGAAAGTGACAGTTAGACTTGGGATTCAGCCACTTGAAATCAAAGTTCACAAGCTCTGATACAGAATGAACAAATCTCATCACTTGTATCAATTATTCTATTAATAGGAGCAATGTTTACATTCAGCAGGATGGACAGGAGGCATTGTCTTATTTAGTTTTCTACAATCCACATAATTTTTCACAAGTTATTCCACTTCTCTTTCTCAGATGCTGCTGTGGGAACCACAGTGTATCTCCCCATCTCTGAAGGACCTAGTGTGATAGGCTTATACTGCTTGGTCTAGCCCAGGGGACCAAACTCTTGCCTGCTGTGCCTATGAAGGCTCCTTGGATTTGGTAGGATTTTGAATGATGCTGTAGCTGCCTGCTACCTATTAATTGGCTTCATCTGGCTTCTGAAAAGGTCTTTGTCTAGGCAAACAATACCAAACGCCATTATATTTTCTTGTAGGGGAGAAATATACACAGCATACAGGGCCATATAAATGCCCACCTCTGGTACAAGCCTAATCCTTCCCACCTGTATTGTTCTATTATTTATACTTTTGTTGAACTGTTGCTCAGGCTTAAGTCTTCCTGAGGTTCACATGCATAAACTTTGGCTTTCTGTTGGCTTCTTCCCTAAGAACTCCAACTTGATACAAACCTTGCCCATTTTTTTTTGGAAAAAGCAAAGACAGATGCTTTTGTCTGTTTGCCATTCTCTCATGCCCTTTTGTTTGCTTCCAGCCTAAATCACTCAGATTCGGCACATCCCCTCCTACCTTATAAATATTATGTCTCAGCATGGGGTTCAGCAAAGCCACTAAAGTCCCATAGCAATGTTGTGGTCCATGCTGAAACAAATTTCCTGTCTTTCCTATGAACTCACCATCTGGTCCAGTGAACTCAGCATCAAATACAACCCCTCTCACACTCAATCCCTTGGTAAGATTTGTCCTTTCTGTGTTTTCTTCCCATCCCTGACATTCACAGGAACCCTAGGCAGCAACAATTAAGTGTTCCTAAAGGCATATATGGGCCAGTCTATCAATGACAAATTTACTTCATATTGTTTAGGTTATGGACTCTTTGTCTCAGGACTATGAGTACTTATAGTACTTGGTTTCTAAGCTTGCACAGTACTCAGAATGATTCCATATCATACCCCATATCCCACAGCATCACAAGCCAGATTTTGAGAGTTTCTTTTATTCCTTATTTAAATGTCTTCCTCAATCCAAGAAATTCAGATGTAGTATTGTCTCTGATTATCATAGTTTCCTGTATTGGACCATTATTAAGGTGCACTGTGGACATGCTGAATCATGAAATGTCCCCTTCTTCTGTGAGTAAGTATCAGATCTGTGGAGTATATTCCATCCCTTCTACCTCACTCTTTCTGTCTTCACTGTCCAATTTGTCCTATGCTTTCCAAATTTGATACGAAGTGTTCTTAGCACAGATATTAATTGCATTCTCTTTTGCTTATTCTGCCAGCTACAAGAAATGACAAGTCAATGCCTCCATATGTTCCTTTCCTCCCAGTTTTCCTAGCAAATCACTGGCTAATTAAATTGTAGCACCTCCATGTCTCTTTTGCCTTGTAATTCCTTTCTTACACGACCATTTCTTTCAAAGCAGACAGCTCAGCCTCAGTCGCATGTCTTACTGCCCTCAAAAAGTCCATACAACAGACACCACAGCCTTCTCATTCTCCTTTCCCATGTGCTGTTTTCTGGGACTACAATATATTATTAACCCTTCAACTTTTGGGGGGGCCATCTCCTTAATCATGTGGTAGCCCTCGTCATCAAAGACGCACAACGTTGATATCACATAGGGAAAAGTGTTAATCTTGGTACTAAGGTATCAACCTCAGCTACATATTTTACCATCCATTATAGGAGTTGCCTACTGCTCCCCCCCAACACAATCTTGGTTCTATTCTTCTTTGTTTGGGTACCAATTGTGTTGTATGACTACTTCTAAGAAGAAGTGACCAAACATTTATTTGATTCCACTCAAGTCACATTTAATGAACCAATGACTTTATTGGGATTATTAAGATATACAAGGGTGACTCAAAGGCAGATGCATCAATGAAAGTCTATCGCAGCATGGACTGTGGCTCACAAATGTAAAAGAGTATATTCTAGAATAATCTCCAAAATAAAACCTGAGGCATCTCCAGAGAGAAAGAACCCCCATTTGTGGGCTAGAGTATCAACTCCTGTCTGAAATGTTCCTGGGAAACCAATTTGTCCACTCTAGTGTATTTGAATCATTACACATTCAGGATAGAAATGATTCAGGGAAGAGAAGGCTAGTAAAAGGGAGGGATAGTTCTATATCTTTCTAGAAATGGGCATAAGTCTTTCAGGAACACATGTGCCAACTCTTCATTCCGTTCAAAGTTTTGTATTTATGGTAAAGGTGGCTGAGAAATGTTTTTAGTATTGAAACGGTGGGAGAGAGGGAATTGTGAGCTCTAGATTAAATTATTCTTGATTTCTATCTTTAGATGAAACAGTTCTCAAGTTATTAATGTCTACGTGCAGAGATGAGCAGAATCTGGCACTGAGGTGAAAGTGACAATGAGGCCAGAATTGAAGATCAAGATCCCATGCTTTTTCAGATTTTTGTCATCTGTTGGACATCTACAGGCCAGGAAAAGTGGTCCTCGTGTCCTGAATGAAGAAACTCACACAGTAGAAGTGTTATTTACAAGCAAGCAAGTAGGAAGGTGTTGCTCAGCCCTGTGACCTCTAAAATTGATGATTTTAAGTAAACTAAGAGCTAGTGAAGCTAAAGTGTTTGGTTTTTTCCTTAGTGGCACAGAAGAGAGATTCACTTTGAAGAGGCTATGATTCTGCATTTCCTGAGATGTAAGTTGATTCTGGGATCATTACCAATGGTATTTGATGGTACAAACTTCCCTTGACACAGGATGAATATATTTTGTATGTGGAAGGGAAATGAAATTTTGGGAGGCTGAGAGTAGACTGTAAAAGATTGGATTGTGACTTATAAAAGTCTACCATCCTCAGGCCTCTTGGGGTAAGTCTATAGCACAGCTCTCCGCGCTGGGACTCTCTATGCCACATTCACCCTTCCATCCCTCCCGCTGTTCTATATTCCTAGTTTGGACCCTGCGCCATTCCTAGTCTTGGAGCCCCAGACACCTGGTGAACCAATACTGCTTCCTGATCCTTCTCACCCAGACCAACTCAGTCCCTTTCTTGGGCTCCAGGAGCACCGCTTCTGGTCCTGGCCCGGCCCACACCTCCCTCTACTTCCCTGGTCCTGCAACGCCCGCCAGCCTCTTTCTGGGGCTGACAGCCTCTTTCTGGGGCTCCCAGGCTTACCTTTACTCTCCCTGATCCTTTGCATCCAGTACAACCCTGCTACTCAATCCACTCCCTGGGAAATCTTGGGGCTTCTTCCCGCCCCATCTGCCTTTGCATCCCTGCCTGGCATGGCCATGGCCAAGGTCTCAGGTCAGTCCAACACCCAAGTTCTTGAGGCCAAAAGCATTCTTAGAAGATTCCAGACCTAAGGAGAA